>NC_134403.1:116089119-116319119 GCF_038048845.1 Mixophyes fleayi | reverse complement strand
CAAGGGTCTTATCAATTGTAATACCAGCTATGTGATTTATTGATTAAAATGTAGCTGTGATCTAGTCTATGTAGGGAGGACTACCATAATGCTTAAGTCTAGGTTTATGGAACACCATAGGAATATTCTAAACCAAAAAGAGAACCATAGTGTGTCTCGACATTTCAATACCTGTCATAGTGGAAAGGTAGATGATCTCAGCGTAGTGGGGGTGGAACATATTAAAAGCACCATTAGAGGAGGGAATAGATACAAAAAACTATGTACCCAGGAAGTTTTTTGGATCCATTTGTTGGAGTCCACGGGGGTTAAATGAAGCCTTGGAATTGAATGAATTATTATCTTAAAATTTGCTATGAAAGATATATGTCTCTATGAAAATTGAATATACACATGGTTGGAATCTAATAACTACAATTTGTATAATATCAAATATGAATTGGTTAATATAGGAGTACATATGGGCAACGATTTTGTTTTGCTTATTACATAGTCTTATGGATTATTTAGTAATATGCCATATGTTCCTATTGAAATCTTGGTTATTTACTGTCAGAACCTAGAGAACTAAGAAAAACTGAACTTAAATGACAATAATTATAAATTCGTGGAAATAAAGTGTATATAGAGAGTGAGTTTGTTTTATTTTACACAGTTTTATGTATTTATTTATAGATACGCTTTAGGATTAGAAGACATAATTGAATACAATATGTGGATTTGGTTTCAGTTTTTATTCTGGCTCATTGTCATATTTTAACTAGCTCTTCATTTAATTTGAAGATAGTGGCAAAATGTTATAGCTGACATTTTATTGAAATGCTTTAGTTGTTAATAGTAAAGTACGTAGTTTTGTAAGAAATGAGCTATTCAGTCTGAAGGGATGGAGATCTGTTAGTAAAACTAACAATATCAAAACTACGATCAGCTGGCGGATAATGAATGACTTGGTCTGAATGGAAGTGTATAAAAAGCATTTGGGAAGAGAAGCCCATAACTATTGCCTTAATATCCTCTGAAGAACTCACCTTGTGTCATGAAACGCGTTAGAAAGGAATACTGCATGCATGTGTTTTCATCTGGACTTGTAGGCGATTATTTGCCTTGAACTTACACCTACGGAAGTTTCGATATTGGGTGTTAATTAGAGTCCTGAAGTGTGTTATCCGGTTGCCGCTAACAGGAGTGGGTTACTGACCCTAAGAACGGTGTACACAAGCACCTTGGGTAATCCTGTCATGAACACCCTGTTTTGAACCGAGTTCGGCATTTGGGATAATCAAATAATTTCACGTGAGAGCTCCGGGATTGAAGTAGTAGGCTGATCCATGCAGATTAGCCACTACAATAGAAGTGGGTGATTAACCCTAAGGACGGCGACTATATTTAATCAAACAACGGACTTTCTGTCCCAATTACAGTGTGGTACTGTGAGTATTAGGAACTTATCTTCATAGCTGATTGTTTTATTCCGACATGTAAGACATTGCCAAGTGACACATCGGAGCTCGTATACTACAATAAGAGAACTGCCTATGTTTTTATATGTGCACATATCTATCTTTATTTCTATTTTTTGGATGTATGAATATACATTGAGCATAAAGAATTCTGCTCATATGGGCTTATAATAAGGAAGATTCACATTTTTCTACGGGGACCATTCACAGCCGCCCTGAGTAGGCGGAGCGCTGTATTTTCCATAAGCCGGCATTCAAGTGAGATTCAATTATCTATGTGTTAGACATTTATGTCGGGGCCAACGAATTGAGTCAATTTACTCTATGCAGATTTTTTCCCATTGTAGGGGCATTTATAATATATTGTGCATTTTATTACAATTGAACTATTTGTTCACTCGATTACCTATGTGTGTTTGTAGATTTTAGTGATATGGTAAATGAGTGCACTGATTATGAGATTGTTTTATACATAGTAATGGTTTACTTTATATGACATTGTGAATTAAAGGATTTTTTATATATTGAATTTTTCCACGTGTTTATATAGAGTGTCAGCCATTTCCAGCGCTGTGTGTTCATTTATCAGTCCTGATTTAGGGCTCTGTTCCACCTGGGGACATGTTTGTCCCATGGGTGGGAATGTTAAAGGAAGGGTGATATGTAATGGGCAGTCTAGCATTTTATAACCCTCTGGTGGCATAGTCAACGTTGTACTAACCCCGCCTCCTTTTGTGTTTGCCCTGCCTACATTTGACATGGTCCTGCCCACATGAGGCCATTTCCAGGAATTTTTTAAGGGCCACTTTAAGGTTCCAAACTGCCCCTGATTGTAGCTGCTAGTGGGGAAACTGTAGTTGCATTACCAGCCAACAATAATGACACAGCCATTAACGACTGGTGGTGTAGTACAGTTAAAATGGGGAGAGTTGGTAGACAGTGGAGGCCTGTATTGGTTCTGGAGAAGTATTTCACTTTTGTGCTGCATGGGCTCTGTTGTGGTGTTTCACCAGCTCAGAGTAACTGTGTGCCTGGTATATTTCTTTGGCATCATGTTTCCTGATGGGCACAGAGCCAGAACACTTGTTCCCTATGTGCGCAGAAGTGGGGTAGCAGAGATCATAAAAGAATGAACAGAGATTGCAACAGCAATGGCAACTAAACTCACTGGGTCCAGCAGCTGAACTGAGTAGATCTTCAAAATAACCCTATGCTTAGTGCAATGGATCTCTTTGGTACTACTATGTAATTTTACTCTACCTTCACAAATTTGTAACTGTTTTCTTATTTCGCGTGATGGTGCTTATGTGGGAGACCCAATGGTGAATTTAAATGAGATGAAGGGGGGGTCTATAGGGAATAGAGGTGAGAGGGGTGCTTAAAACGTGCTTATTTATTTCATATTTCTCTTGATTGTGTAAACTAAATGTGAAAAATAAATATAAAAGAATAAGTGCATTCTAGGATACAAAACTATTTTTAAAATGTAACCTCCACCATATAGGGTAGAACAAAAATGACCTATCTGGTTTTTAGATTAAAAACTAGAACGGTCCTGTTTCTGTTACTTGTATATCTCGGTTTTATGACACTTTGTATGTAGTAGGCAGGTAATATGTGAAAGGGTTTTCTGTATGCAATCAAAATGAGTTGTCTTATACAAATGTTAAGTAGCCCACTTTAGACAATTGAAATGTTGGGATACATATAAAAGTGACACAATGACAATTGGAAACAGACAAGTCCAGACCTCGGCACACAGCACAGATTCATAATCATACAGATGACTGATAATATATAAGCTAAGAAATTTCCTGTATTTTTAGATAGGTTTCCCCTTGCATTTGAGCTGACCTAACAGGGTGAGGTTAGTAAAAGGTCTGCCATGTCCAAGAGAAAGCCACATCATGATAGATAATCTGAAAGTTAAAGATCTAAATTGTCTGAAAAGTAATCAGACATATGGAAAGGTCAGGGGTTATTTAACAAAGATTCAAGGTCAACATATAGGCCACGGTCAGCAGGGTGGCTAAGTGGTTAGCACTTCTGCCTCACAGTGCTGGGGTCATGAGCTCCATTCCCGACCATGGCCATATCTGTGTGGAGTTTGTATGTTCTCCCCGTGTTTGCGTAGGTTTCATCCATGTGCTCCGGTTTCCTCCCACACTCCAAAAACATACTAGTAGGTTAATTGACTTGGATTGATTTATCTGTGTATGACCTTCTGCCTGTCCCGTCCTGGACCCTGAACCATTGCCTGTGACCCTGACCTTTTTCCTGTACCCGGATTCTGAACCATTGCAAGTGACCCTAATCTGTGACCCGATCAGGTACCTGCTGGTACCTGACATCTCCTCTGGTGCTCTGTCCAGTCCGCAGATCTCTGGCCTGCCTCTGCTCCGTATCCTACCTCCTGTACCTGTGTGCTACTGTGTGAGCATAAACTTATACTACTCTGAGCATAAGTCCTGGGGGCATCCGAGTACCTGTGAGCATAACCAGTCTCTACAGGAAAGGCAGCTGCTAAGACCTCTTCTACTAGTTCTATGAGTTTATGCCGCACTGGTTGCCATAACAGGGGTAGTATGAGGGATGAAAATGTATGTGATTTCATCCACGTAGTAATGGTCAGTGGTAAATAGGGAGTGAGCTAAAAGAACTATTTCAGAGAGAGTAAACAGTTATACAGAACATTGCAGAGTAATGTGGAGCAGTGTACCATAATAAAGAGCATAACATGACAAAGTATAGCGGTGTTATCCATGTCAGAGTAAGGTATCACTTTGGTATATAGGGATACCAAATATATGTATGTACATTTAATCAAGATTTTAGATGGAACAGGGACAGAACTGGGACATCTTTTTTATTTTTTGGGTTTACTCTTAACTTTTTCCACCATTATTTTTGTAACTAGAGAAAACTTTCAGTTATCTTAGATTCACATAGTTGTCACCTATTTGTGCTACTGATAGATCCAAAGCAAGCTGTTAGTTTCAATGAAATTTGGTTTAGCCATTCAAGATCAACAGCCTGCCATTTAGGAGGAAGTCCCTGATGATGTTATATAGTGACATCACCTGGGACTTCCCATGACAATTCACGCTGGTGTTTCTGCATTGTATAAACATTGTTCCGCTTTAAATAATGATTCTATAGATCACTAGGAAAAACATGATTCTTGTTCAGCACGGTGGCTTAGTGGTTAGCACCTCACAGCACTGGGATCATGAGTTCAATTCCCGATCATGGCCTTATCTGTGTGGAGTTTGTATGTTCTCCCCGTGTTTGCGTGGGTTTAATCCCACACTCCAAAAACATACTAGTAGGTTAATTGGCTGCTATCAAAATTGACACTAGTCTTTCTCTGTGTGTGTCTGTGTGAATGTTAGGGAATTTAGTCTGTAAGCTCCAATGGGGCAGGGACTGATGTGAATGAGTTCTCTGTACAGCGCTGCAGAATCAGTGGCGCTATATAAATAAATAGTGATGAAGATGATGATGATGATATAGGCCGGTGTCAATAAACAGGACACCAGTCAAACGAGCAACAGGCAACAGACTCAACAGAACTGGGACCACTACATCAGTGCAATTTTCTCCTTACGTGAAACTCTGTTGTAATACCCTATACAATAAGGTTCACACAAGCCCAGACCTTATTTTTTCTGCAATTTATTTAATCTAACAACACATATGCTGTAAGGTAATAAGGAGAAACTATTGAATTTACATTTGTTAATACTGACCTGAACTTAGGTTTTATGGGTATATACATTTAAATGCTATCTTTATTCATTTGCCTTTATTCATTTATCCTGATAAATATATGCAAACTTCTAAGCACTTTATCCTGCTGCTGTTTCATGCCATTCTTACATACTCATTGTTCACTCCAAAAGGCAAAACACATAATTTACATGATGATGCTCAAAATGCTCCCATCACACATCAGAAATGGAAGCACCTGTCTAAACATATTAGTGTTTGCAGTTTCACTTCCCTTTTAGCTTAATATCCTATAGTGTTAAAGCTGTAGTTTTGCATTTATGGATCTGGAAAAAGCATTGATAAATAAGAGAAGTAGTTCCCAATGAAAGTGAATGGAAACGAGTTCTTCCACACCTGATATATTTGCATATTAACAGAGATGAGCAAAATTGTGGCAACAATTCATGCAAGCCTGGGTTGGATTCTAGTAGAACACACATACTACAAGCGTCATGTTCCTCCTTAAAGCCAAATGGAAAAATAAAATCTTCTCTCCTTTCTTGATCCATGCTAGTCCAAATGAGAAGGAAATAACAGAACATTCATAATAAAAAGCATCCCACTTGCACACTAGAAAGGCTGCTGACCAAAGTCAGGATTCCTTGTGACTCCTCTTTACCACCGGCTATTCACAAGCTGTGTCTGTGTGTGGCTGGAGCATTTTGAACATGTAACAGTGGTCATTTTTAGAGAACGGGTGGATGGATTTGGGGGGGGGGGGGGATTTTTTTTCCATTTGGTCTACGACTGATCAAAACAGAAGAAAATAAGAAAAAATTTATATTTAATAAAGTGATAAACAGGGATTTTAAGGAGTCTTTTATTCAGTTAAACTTTTTTAGGTAAAAGAGCCTTGTTAATTACCCCATCCCCCAGAACGCTGGAAGGTAAGGAAGCCTCTGGTGGGAGGGCGTGCCATTTTGGCCCCTCTTCCCCTTACAGAACCCAGCCCTGCACTCACCAGCCTGGGGATGTTTTTCCTTATAACAGGGGGACTCTGCAATTGTGATTTCTCTATTATAGAAACCAGCACAGGCTGCCTATCTGTGAGGATGGTTGGGTAATAAGTATTTTGTCTCACTAATAGTATAAGGCAAGACCCGATTTCTGCCACCATCATTAGGCTGTTGAAAGGCTATGGAAATGATACGTTCCTCATTGATATCTCTCCTAGTGAAAATCTCAGAAATTAAAACATAATGGGGGAATTTATGAAGACGATTTACAGGTAGCTGCAGTGGTAGAAGTGGGGGTGTATACAGTGTTATGCAATACCACCACTTCTCCTCCTGCTTTCATTGTAAAACTATCAAATTCCATTCCTGTACATTCTCATTACATTTTTTATACCACCATTCTAAATTTTCATACCGCCACTTGGGTGTTGCCCATTGCAATCAATAAATTCTAGCTAACACTTTTAAGTGCAGTTCCGGAGATAAAAGCAAACTCATTGTCTGCTGTTGAATTGGAAACGACACATGTCTACACAGTTCTTACCTGTAGAACATTTTTCATGAATATCCCTATATATGTTCAAGTGTATTTATGCTTGGTCTGTTCAATTTCTATGTTTCTTAGTTCATCCAAGTAGAAATAGTCCATATTTCAAATACCAATCCAGTAAGAAGTATATGCTGTCTTTAGTTCATCAGCCTATGACTATCACTGTTCTTATATTTAAGAAATGTGCATCTTTCATTATAGCACTTTAAAGATGTATTGCCACATATCAACAAATAAGTAACTATATTGAAAAATAATTACAAAAAACAGCATGTCCCTCCTTCCTTCCCCAGGAGATAGCAGCCATGCACTGAAAAGTATTGGGGCTCTTCTTGACCCCACAGGGTAATTAAGAAGATTGGGACCACCGAAATAGCAAATTTGTCACGTCAGTGGTCCCAGTATTATTGACAGATGTCCCTGTTTTAAAAATAAACTTAATTTAAAAATTGACTCTCCAAAGCTTTCATTCAGCCTCTCAGTGCAAGTGGATGGTAAAGGCAGACTCAGAATTCCCAGTCATTGGGGAAACTCTATACAAAATACTTAAGCCCAAATTTTCCCAGTATAACTTGCCTAATTTTGCGGCCAAATCTGGAATTAGGTGCATATCTCATGGATCAGTTCTAAAAATTTTGCCCAGCTTTACTTATCACCCCTGAATTAAAGGGGATGTTCAATTCAAAGCAAAGTGACACTGGAGTCTTGCATGATATTCCGCAGTGATGTGCAGCCTGAAACCTCCTCTCATTTTTGCACGCATCTCTAAGAACGGAGATTGATCTGCTGTAATAACTGGAAGTGCTTGCATAAGGCTCCAGCAACACTTTGCTGTTGATTGAATTGCCCCCCCGAGAGTGCCATGCCAAACAAAATAAAAAGCTAAGCCATATGCTTCCTTGAACCTCATCATACCAAATACATTTAATCAAATTGTGATAATTCATAAACCTGTCTTCACTACATTACAGTGGTTCACAAACGCCAGTAGAGTTGTACCAAATGAGTATATGGCTGGTAAGAGCTAGAGCTGTACTTAGAGTGAAGCTCTAGTTTGAGCAGAGGCAAAGTGACAGTAGCAGGGAGGGAGGATATCACTGTAAACAGGGGCGGATTGGCCATACAATCTATAGGAACCCCTAATGTCTTTTTAACGTATATGCGTGCGACACCCCCCCCCCCCCCCCAGTGCCAGTGGGATGAGGGGAGCAGTATGGCAGTGGGTGGGTGGCTGGCCCCTCCTCCAGGACGAGCCACCTTCCTTAAGATGGCCGCGCAATGCTGAAGGGGGGCGCAGTTTAGGAATATTTTAGGTTAATTTGGTTAAAATTGAGGTCTAGGGGGGCGGCATTTGTCTTTCTTGCCCCAGGCACCAGAATTCTAAGTTACGGCTCTGGTGTGAAGGATAGGAGGGAGGGGGCTGCTACAGTTGATTTGGTCCCGCGCACATGAGGCCACTTCAAGAATTGTTTCTAGGGCCATTTTACGTTCCCAATTCACCCCTGACTGTAATAATCCATGTTGCTTTACAACTGACTGCAGAGCACTATATAGATCACACAACTCTAAAACTGTACACAGTTATATTTCCCCCTTTTGAGCATCAAGAAGGCAAAATTTAAATTGGGCCTATTCAGAGTAACAGTAATGTAATAAGCTAATATATCACTTTGTACATTTTAAGCATTTAAAAACAGTTTATGTAAATCAATGGTGTGCACTAAGTACTTTTAAACATCATTTCGTATGATGCGCCAAAACATCTTAGAGAAACAGTGACTGCTGACCTTCGTGGAGCTCCTGAGTTCCTCTGTGTGCAGGCACCTTCGGGAGATTGGATGTCCAGAAACTCATTATTGTACTCTGCCTTTCCTTGCCTAGTTCCAGCGAGTAAAACTGCTGTCTATTCATGGATATATGTTTTCATTAATGATACATTTGGTGAGCATAACATTTTAACAGTGACCATTTCTTACCTTAAAGTGGATTCTAATATGTTTGCACAGTGACTGATGCGAGGCACTATGCTGGTCATAAGAACTTTCTCCTTAATTGAGAATATCTTAATTAGGCCTGAGTAGTAGAAATCTTCTAATTTAATTTTTAATTCATATTCCTATTCTTTAAATAAAGTAAAACATTGTTGGTTTGCAGTAACATAAAAACATGAAGATTGCCATCTGCTTTTCAGAATACATTACTTGCATTTTCGAGCACATTTTTACAGTACTGAATAATAAGAAAAGGTTAAAAAATAATGGTCCGCACTGCACATTTGCTGCATCTAGCAATTCACGTTTGATCTCTAGGCTGCTTGTTTGTCAAACACAGTTTATCCTGACAATGATTCATAGCTTATATTTACTGCCCCTAGATTTACATAGATCCTCCCACTGAGAGACACTAACCTTGTTTAAATATTATCCTGCTAAGCAGAGCTAGTTTATCTGTCAGAGCCACCGCTGTTTGTGGTCCTATGCAATAATTATCTCTGACCAGACATGGCATTACAGCCCACTTCTTTATATACCTTAGCTGTGGCGTTCACAATGACTTAGATTTAATAAATATACAGCTGTTCCTATAGCAACTGGACAGCTGCAATGATACAAGCAGACACTCATGCCTGATCTGAGTTATGCCTAGATGCTGTAAACAGGTGCACTGCCAGGCTAAAGCTGTTGTTTTTCTCCTGCATGACACTAATTTCATTGTCAGCTGCAAGCTGTACAATTAAGCAAGTGTGTCAGGATAAAGTAGCGGAATTCAGACACACATGGCAGACATTCCAGTTACTGCACAGTGCAGTACTTTAAGACCCAGAGTTTAATGTCTGCAATGGCAGGTTCATAGCTCTCTGTCCTTCTGGGAAAGCATGCTGCCACTAGCTACCTCAAAATGATTTAACCCATATTTTCTGGTTTATTTAATTTAGGATGAGCCAAGGGCAATGGAAATAAACAACTCTGCCTGGGTGACATAATGACTTTGCTAAAATCACAGAAGGAAGGCAGAAAAATAAAGCAATATTCTTGTAAAAGTCATAGGAGGGTACGCACAGATTAAAGGATTAAGGTTGTCTGAAGGTTAAAACCCCCTTAATCCTTACATAATAAAGTAATTATTGATGAAAATAATAATAATAATAATAATAACTCCCCAAAGAGCAGGCCATTCTCCCAAGTGTACGTACCTGTTGCAAAGCGGACAAGGCTATGAACGTCAAGAAGCTGCAACAACTTCAGTAAACAGCAAGAAACAGAGGTCATAGTGAAGTGAATTGTGTCATAATGCACCAAAAACTCTACTGATGTAGAAGGGCTTGATGATGTCATTGCCTTGCCCACTTTATGATACAAATTTCTACATCACTTTTTCCTACTTTGTGTCCACTTCTCCCGGAAACAGGGCAAAAAGTAGGCAAATATGTAATAGTGCAATGTATATAATATAATATGATGTGACAAGAACCATTTCCCTGCGCAGGTAAATTCAAATTGTCATTTTTGTGCATTGAAACTAGAGCAAAACGAGTTGCCCAACAGTTCTCTTTTGTAAACTGGAATTCCTCCTATAAGGAAATCTGGCCAACAGGATTATTCTACTGGAGTCTAAGGCTAATAGCTAATGCTAGCTTACATGAATAAGCATAAGGCTGCTTCAATTCCTATATATATATATATGCTTTTTCTTATTTCAGAATTTGTATTCAGGTTTTAATTGGAACAGCAAGCTATAAGCAGCATGTTTACACTCTAATTAATATGCACAAAATATTGTGTTTTATTAAACACTTGAAGCAAAATAGGGTATTGTTTTTTGTTAAGGATCAAAATGAAATCAAAACAAAAAAAAACATTCCAAAGATGTGTAGTGTGAGTGTCATGAAAAAATGATAAATCTCCAATACAAATAGTAGTGTTATTGTAATTGTGTGTATGAATTAAACATCTATCGTAACAGAGGAAACATTCAACCTATGACCATATGTTGTAGCAGCTCATCCGCCACCTGCATGTTCCAACAGCAACAAAACATCCTGTTTATAGGGACTACATGTTTAGAAGTTTGCTACCACTTCAATCCTTTGGGAGGAAGTCATTGTATATGGGTGTCCAAGCAATTTCCTATTTTAGATAAATATTTACACTAAAAAGCAATTTAGAAGTCTAAACAGGTTTTTAATACACTAAATGGATACAGGTGTCAAAACACATTGTACCAGTCCTTACTGTTTGTTTATTGTGTGTATAAACACATGAGCTGAAGTAGAAACAGATGCAAAACCTTAGGTCTATTAAACAGGAGTTAATACCAAATCTATTGATGCTCTGCATGGTGGACACTCACAAAAAATAATACAGTACTAAAGCAAGGAATGCACCAAATCCACATTTTAATATTGGCATTGAGTCATTATTGGACTTGCCCTTAAATGTAGATTGAAGATGACAACTGTCGGCCTGTGTGCGAGGCCATCTTCCAACCGCACTTGTTCCAGAAGTGATGTCACTTCATAGCAAATGGCCAGACCTTGTCCAGTTTGGTCATCCATGTGTGATCACAGAGGCATCCTGCTCAGTGCTCGGGCTAAGAGGCTACATGTGGCCCGTAAGTGGCTAGCTCTATGATCCTGCCAAATGTTAACATGTTAAAGGGAAGTATTGTTCACCCCTAAAGACAAGTTGTGTCCAATAAATATATAAAAAATTATTGGCTGTGCCATATTCTGACCATATGTAGTCAGCTATAGTTTTGTTTCAATATTCTAAGCAGATTTTTTTTTTTTTGCTAAGGTAAACATGCACCAGCTAGTCACAATTTATTTTTTTTACTTTCAAGACAACATCTTTAGTCAAAATACTTAGTTTAATTATGTGGAACATTAAATGGAACTACACATTGAGAGTGTGGAAGGAGAATCTATTTCCAGGCCAAACAGTGGTAACAAATTAAAATACTAACCACTGCAGGATGTATCGAAGCAAAAGAAAAAATAAAACAACACTTTATTAAAAATGCCAACATTAATAGGCATTTCAGCATGTGTTAAATATAGTTTGTTCCAGTTCCAGTCACCTTTGAGAATCATTAGAACAATTTCCTTCTCATTTTGCCCATTGTGTTGGCATATATATTGGGAAAAGAAGCAATTAAATCCTATGTTGCTTCTTGGGGGTCCAAGAGCTTAAGGGGCCACAGAAAAATGTGTGCCTTGATGAGTTCCCATGGTGATTCTGCATATTAATTTGGCAGTCAGAAAAGCTAAATGATAAAATTATGCATATGCAGTTGAGGCAACTATTTCAGATGGATAATTATATACTCGAATGCAAAGTGTTGTTTTCAAATGGATCAGTTCTCACTGGGTGATATAGCTTTATCAATGCTATGGGTTATAGATTGGGGCCACTTCTTAGTTTTGCAATGTGGTCCAGTAATTTTTGCTAACATTAAGGTAAGGGGATATTAGTAGGCTTAGTAGGTCCAGGGCCCAGATGAAAAAAAGTAATAAAAAATGCTGTCCTTTTTAAAACAAAAACATAATACAGTACACACAATGAGTTCAAAAAAATCATAATCTAAACCTGCATATATGTTTTTACCACTACTTGTGAAACCAAACACGATTGTCCATTTCCTCGATCTGACCAGGCTATCTCCAACATGCATGGAATACTAAACCCCATTTCATTATATACACAAATAAAGGCACATGTTATCCATTTATAGGAAGAGGTTTAAATACAGGCTCTTTATTTGTAGCAGGGATTGCCTTTCCTCTAGTTACAGTGAAAATTCCCTTGTTACTTTTTCAATCTTTGGTATGACAAGTTTGTTAGACAAATTGTTGGGTCAACCTTGAATATATTTGCATTTATTAATAAGGGATATAGGCCGAACAACCAGCGTCCCACACAGTAAGCTAAAAAAGAAAGACTCCGAGACAATTATTTGGCAAAATTATTTTGGTTACAGCTTTAGTAAACACTTCCAAACTTGTATTTGGCAGACGAGCGGCGTGCAAGGCTGATGCAATTTACCACCTTTTTCCAGTTCCATCTTGAAAAATAGGGCATGTTCTGCCTATAATGTAGGCACCACAACAACATCCTCCTGAGACCGGCCCCATGGCATAAATCACCCTCCAATTGCTGAAACCTTGCACGCCACCCGTATTGGCCCAACCGTTGAAACTGGAACCAGGCGTGTGGCCATCTTCCCAGGGTGATAGTGCCCGGCCCTGCTGGTTCCCCCCTTTCTATGCCTTGCTCGCCGCTTTCCCGCCCTTCCAACTGTGACAAAGCAATTTGAGCAATAAATTATATTCACAAGGCATACGATGACAACATTACTTGTCAAACATTTACAAAGATTACACATATAAAGTGCTTAATATATAATATATAATATTTATTTTTATCCTTTAACTACCCTCACCTTGTCCTGCCTCCTGTCTCGCCCCCTCCTTTCCCTGAGTGGCTACCTGCACTGTTCAGGTGTAACAAAGAAGGACGGACTTTGTTGTCTGCCCCCCTTTCTTCATGCCACTTGCCTCGGGCCGCCTAGCGACCATCCTCCCAGATTATTATTATTATTATTATTTATTTGTTAGGCACCACAAGGTTTCCGCAGCGCCGTACATAATACAAACAGGAGACCATACAGGGTGACATAGTACAGAGCAATAAACACAAAGTCCCAATACTTCAAAACTCCGGGCAGACATATGAGCGAAGATGGAGTAGAAGAACAGGTATGGAGACAGGAGGGGAGAGGGGCCCTGCTCATACGAGCTCACATCCTAAGGGCGGGTGGACAAACAGGCACAGGAGGGAGCCATTAAAGTAAGGGAGAGAAAGGCGGGGCTGGTGGAGAGAGGGGAGAACAAGAGAAGGATGTTTGCGAAGGTGCAACAAGGTAAGGGTTAAGTGGATTGTTGGTAGGCTTTGAGGAACAGGTGAGTTTTGAGTGCCCAGATTCCTCTTCGGCACCATTGCTGCGCCTGCGATTCCTTTTAGATTACCTGTACCAGGCACACTTTCCAAAGCATACAAACCTATCTTGATTAGAGTTAATGTCTCAAAACAGTGTTAAAATTCTGATGGCTCCACAAGCCTCTATCATCACTTTTTAAGCATGTCAGAAATGTATTCGTTTTTGCTGTAGCTGCCTGACATTGAGTGCTGATAATATGCTCAGTGTCTGCTAGTTTTCTGAAATACAAAATATTTTTACCATGCTGCGGATCATAGTGTTAGAGTGTGACAAACCTACCACGGCATAGTCTGGTGCTGGTTGCTGCATATGCAAAGAGACCCAACACTGTTTGCCCCTCACATTAGCAGTAACAAGTCCAGCTATAGGCACTGGTACTGGTCACTGTAGGGGAAATTATGTTTTTTTCATTTGGTAGTTTTTTTTACAACAGTAAAGAGTCATGCTGATGCCCATAATCATTGTACTGCACCAGGCTAAAGGAGCCTTCTAAGAGTCATATCTGGAGACATGCTTTGCACAGCTGAATACATCTCATTTATGTTCCATAAAATAGTTGATTCTAAGGGAACACTGGTGCTGCCTTCCTTTGTCAAATACTTTATCTTTCTTTGATCTATCATATCTCTTGACTTTTCAAATACTCCAATCAGGATGTAGCGTGCAGGAAAGTCACAATAGTCATGCCACAATGGGGGTGGGGGGGTGGGGGGGGGGGTAGGGGAGTGTTCACATGGAACACAGCCATAAACCTCCAGCATACTAGGCCATACTTACTAACTTTGGAGACCTTGCTTCCCGGAAGGCAGATCTGCATCTTGGGGGCGTGGCCAAGAATTTTGTGCCCATTAGGCCCCACCCCTAGGCTAAACTGAACCTAATTTGACCTATTACAGCAAGGGGTCACAATGTAACAATTAGCCCCAACCCCCACCCAAATCACCAACAACGTAGACAGTAGGCGGGAGGTTGCCCTGCTCTCCCAGATGTCCGAGTGCAGTCCCAAAAATTTGTGAATCTCCCGGACAATAGGCAACTATATATTAGGCTGTCCCCAGTCCTCCTCCCCTAAAATCTAACATGCAGTGCCGCGAACACAGCGCAGAGCAGGGGTGAACTGGTCATACTTCCAACATTCTCAAATCGGTACTGCCCTGCCTAAATTGGGACAGTTCTGGTCTTTCTATGGATATCTTCATGCATTATGTCTTTTGCAGCCTACTTACACCCATTTCTACTAAGGGACATTAAACATTTCAGGCAAAGTTTTCAACCTTCTGATTTTATTTTAATATCACATTTTCATTTTCTGTGTATAAAAAACCTCTGCAAATTAGCAACTTTTCATATATGCTCACTTACCACCACTTATTACATCTAACTATTTCATCCTGCAAAACAAATCTTGAACATAGGTTGGCGTATCAATATCTCCAACCATTTATAATTTATTATTTGATACAATATATACTCAATCATAATTTTCTGCCCAAATTCATGCACAGGTCAATACAAATAAACATGTACTTCACAAATATAGCTTCATGATACCGCAACAGCACTGGTTGAACAGTAAGAATGCACTTCCGGTTTGTAAATAGCCCTGACTACCATTTCCCTTGGCTTCAATGCTAAAATGTACAAAAATAAAAATATAAGACTGTATAGTATAACTGGATTTTGTAGCCTTCTCAATGTCTGATATCATGCTATACATAAGATACATTTAATCATAATACTGCTTGTAAATTGGGATGTCTTCTACGATTTCATAAAACTGTGTATCTGTTTTATTATTTCACAATTTCAGTAACTATTAATTTATATGAATGTTACTCATTGATAAAACCGACGCATGTGATATTAGTAATTCTTCTGCCATAGCTTTTGCCTTGTGCACATCTTGTAGTTTTTGTGAAAGATTAACAGAGAGTCACCATACTGTCTGTTTTCCAATCTATCATGCAGATGAGCTGTTAAAGCTACAGAAGAGCTGACTGCAGGCATTAGCATGCATACCAATTTACATACATTGGAGGAAAAGAAGTGTTTTCGGTGAAAGACTGCCACCATCTGGCCCTAGCAATCCCTTAGAAATGTTTCACATGAATAAAACTAAACAATTAAGTTAAAAAATGGATAGCTAGATAGATAGATAGATAGATAGATAGATAGATAGATAATAACCCTATGCAGCTTCTGTAGTGATTTCAAATGACCTTGCAACAGAACAATGTACCTCCTAAAGGACAAGTGATAGAATAAGTTTGTGTTTGATCAAATGTCATTTATTGATTTTCAGACAATCATGTATATGATCTGACATTGTACTAATATCGGTGCATGCATGGATCAGCTTGAAACTTCCAGCAACATGGGTATGTCTCACCCTCTTCCAGAAGTTTGGGAGTAACATGTTATAAAGCCAATACAAAAAGCCAGATAGCTGGCAGGTGCAGGCATTGAAAATATGTTGCATGTTAAAATAAGGTAAATGGTCACCCTAAATAAAATATAATCTAATACCACCTACAATTTTCTGCAGCATATAGTCCCCTGTTATTCACAAATTTGCTATTATGGGGGCAATTAATTGGCCGCGTTACTGTAAAAAGTAACGCGACCTGCGCACTATTACTGGTATTACGGTAATAGTGCGCTTAAATAATACCGTTACTACGGTAGTTTCAACACAGGCTGCGAGCTGAATGCTGGGTTAAATTTACCGTAATAACAGTAATAGGTTTAACGCTGCATTACTTCGGGGGAAATTGAATTCCCCCTTAAAACTCAATATCCTTGAATCTATTAAACCATGCAGTAGCAGCACTAGTGAAAACTCCAGTCTTAAATTATAGCCATTAACAAGTGATGACAATTAATAGCTCTAGACTGCTTTCTCGGAGTGATGAATAGTCTTAAGCCTAATTGTCCAATAGGATACATAAACACTAAATACAGATACAATGGTGGACATATGAAAACTGATGCACAACAGGAAAGGTGTTTTTTTCCATAGCAATCAACTGGACATTTTCTTTTTGTTTCTAAAGAGTACAAGAAAAATGATAATCTGCATTTTTTAATTATATTTTGCATTTCTATATATTTTCAAATACAGATGGTATTCCGCTGCAGTGCTGTTAAAAAAGGAAACTCTGATGGAGTTTTCAATCATCCTTCATAACAATTGTAGATGGTTGAAGCAAGAAAAGCTGCATTATAAATGAATTCTCTACATTTTGCTGCCTAGGACAGCAGTCAATTATCAGACCAATCACACGACAAACGTGCGTTCGGCCCGATATCGCATTAGTGCGTACACTGCAATGATGAACAATTATCATTTCAAATCACATCATATCGTTACATTTGATTTTTAAACTGAACTAAAAATCTCGTTCAACTATGGAACAATGTCGTTCCAATCCTGCAGTGTGTATGCACTCATGACAAGCATTGTCTATAGATCTCTATGAAGTGTGCAGAGTCACAATCTTTTCAGCCAATGGTTATGACAGATGAGGAGCACAGATCTGAATGTAAATCATGTAAAATGTGTTTAGCGTACATATGAATCAGCATGCTGATCGGGACTTTATTTTTTATTTAATCGTTAGTAAAATCGTTAAGGATATTGCATCAAGAGAAATTTTGTATAGTGTGTACCCAGTCTTAGTTTGCCTCATTATAGTCACAATACTTAGTTTGTGGATAGCTGCCATATAAATTCACATGTAGGCTAGAGGATGACAGGTGGAAATCCTTAAGTAGACAAATAATAAAACAATAATCACTGATTTCTTATCAGTGTTTTACCCATGATTACCAAACCTTGAAAATATGTTCTAAAGACTATGGGCCTGATTCATTAAGGATCTTAACTTGAGAAACTTCTTATTTCAGTCTCCTGGACAAAACCATGTTACAATACAAGGGATGCAAATTAGTATTCTGTTTTACACATAAGTTAAATACTGACTGTTTTTTCATGTAGCACACAAATACTTGATAGCTTATTTGTACACTGAAATGTAAAGTTGATATTTGTGTGCTACATGAAAAAACAGTCAGTATTTAACTTATGTGTAAAACAGAATACTAATTTGCACCCCTTGTATTGTAACATGGTTTTGTCCAGGAGACTGAAATAAGAAGTTTCTCAAGTTAAGATCCTTAATGAATCAGGCCCTATATTATTAAAAATGGCCAAACAATTGGTGTGGCAAGAGGAACATGTTATCTATTTTTGACAGGATTATGTTGTTTTTATTTCTCTCCTTTTAGCTGTTTTAGGGGTCATACATTAACTTGCAAAACAAAGTGCAGGAATTTCGGTACTGTAATGTTTTGAGGCACCTTACAAATAACAGTGATGATGATGATGATGATGATGGTGAGAAAGATGATTGATGATGATAGTTTGATAACTGGAGCTGTGTAGAGTTTTGGAACAAAAAAAAAAATCTAGAAAAAAATTCTACATTTCAAACTGAAAAAAATGAATTGAAAATCACTTTTACTGCCCTCTAAATGTCTTTTGTTAAACAACTTTCTTTGTTTGAAAAAGAAAGAAAAATAAAGAAAAACTATTAGTACAATTTGACAAACTGTTCTGCAATATGAGCTGTGTTAGATTCACTCATCAGTTATAGTCCTATGTTTATTGTTCGCAAATGTCCTATCATTACTCCAAATGGAAAATGTAACAAGAATAGAAATGAGTAGTTTTAAAAACATCAGTAGTTTGCAAACAGAAGGATTTTTGACTTTTAGGTCTGTAATATCATGGTTATTGTAAACATGCCTGGATTAGTGCAGCGCTATGGCTGTTTGGGGTTTGCTTATTGTGCAACTTTCTGAAGATAAAATAATTGTCCAATCTGTATGCAGTTCTCACATTTGCATAGTGCAACTACTAGATTAAAGTCAGAAATTGTAGCAGTGTCTATGTCTCAGTCGCCCCCAAAATTGTCACCACTGCCCCAGAGCCCATCTATTATTATTAATTAGAAATTAGCGATGTTGCGGTAGCACAGAGTGCCTTCGCGCCTGTTCCCGGAGGCACGCTGCGAACAATTGAATATGTCCCTTTGTGTGCAAATGCTCTCAGTTTAGGACATAAGCTTCCTGAATTGATTTCTGTTATGTCAATGGATAATTTGGTTCTCATAGCTATTACTGGAATATTGTAGGAAGGTGGAGTTACTTTATATGTAAAGAATGGGATAAAGAGGAATTTAATACTGGGCACTGCAGGCAGGATAAAGAGTATTTGGACAATTATAGAAACTGCTGATTTATTTATATACCTCCAGTAGGGTGATTGGATAGATTATTAACAGAAGAAATCATTGAGATGTTAATGAAAGGTGAAGTGATAGTTATAGAAGATTTTAATATCCCTATGTAGACTGGGATCTGCTAAATGTTAAATCATCTAGGAGTAGTGACATTCTGGTTTGCTTGTGTGGGGCACCTCTCAAGCAATAGGCTAGGAAACCAATACTCAGAGTAGCAATCCCAGATTTAGCTGTAATACCTTGAAAGGTAATATCAAATGTGTCTGTAAAAGACAACTTGGGGTCTATTGAACATTGGTCAGTGTGGTTTAATATATAATATCATAGTTGCCAGGTTTCCGGGATAGGGGGCGAGACTGGAAGGCGGGAGGGGGCGGGACGAGGCCAATCGCGTCATTTTGGCCCCGCCCCCACGGAAACGTAATTTGCGTTGCGGGGGCGGGGCCAAAATGACGCGATTGGCCTCGTCCCACCCCCTCCCGCCCTCCAAAATAGCGTGGTGAAATCCGGGATGCGGGAGAAATGCCATCTCCCCCGGGAGCCCGGGAGACTGACCCGAATTTCGGGAGTCTCCCTGACTTTCCGGGAGAGTTGGCAAGTATGTATAATATTGGTATTAGGCAGCAGTATAGCGAAATCACAGTAAAACTAAGGATTTCGATTTTAAAGAAGGGTGTTTTAGCCGAATGAGAAATAATGTATATAAATCTCTCAAAGGGCTGGAATTGATTGGGGAGTTCAGGAACAGTGAAACCAAACAAATCATTATAATAAACGAAACAATTCATAATAATAAAGTAAACAAATCCTTACTAATTGCAACATGAGTTCTCTGTCAGATATCATCATCTTCACCATTTATTTATATAGCGCCACTGATTCCGCAGCGCTGTACAGGGAACTCACTCACTTCAGTCCCTGCCCCATTGGGGCTTACAGTCTAAATTCCCTAATATACACACACACACACGGAGAGAGACTAGGGTCAATTTTGTTAGCAGCCAATTCACCTACTAGTATGTTTTTGGAGTGTGGGAGGAAACCGGAGCACCCGGAGGAAACCCACGCAGACACGGGGAGAACATATGTTAGTAAACTCAAAAGAAAGAGAAAGCCAAGCAGTGGCACTTGTTATAAGCGCTTAGTAATTATATCCAATCACAGTAGGATAAAACATTGTATAACGCTAGTCTAAAAAAATTAAAGAATAGCCCAGTTAGTAAAACAAGATGTACAGGGTGACAAACAACACTGGGCTAGTGAGGCTGAAAACTGAAGGGATGAATATCACAAAGGAGTCAATGAAACTGAAGACTGCCAGAATAAATTGTGCTCTTAATTTACTATTTAATTTTAACTGGGTCACCTACACTAGAGGGGGAAGATATACACTACTGCCCTGAAGACGCAAGTTTATTTACTACAGAAGAGATGTTACTAAATATCTCAAAATTATGAGAAAAATGAGATAAATAAATGGGTTCAGATGGTATCAAAGAGTATTAAAAAAAAGAGTAGTGCTTGCAGCACCATTAATCTTCTTTTCACTGCTGACAGGTGTAATTCCAGGTGATTGGAGAATGGCAAATACAGTTCCACTACATAAAACAAGACAGTAGGGAATAACTATAGACTTGTACGTCTCATATCATTAAAAGGGTAATTTATCAAATTGAAAAAGGAAGAATTGTTGACTATTTAGATTTACAAAAAATAATAAGACCTAAGGCAACTTTCAATTAATGTTAGGAGATCATGTCGAACAAATCTAGAGGATTTTTTTTGACTTTGTAACTAAATTATTAAAGCAAAGTGAGAAAAAGTAGATATGGCGTATTTAGAGTTTAGCAATGCATTTGATACAGTATGCCACAATAATTTAATTCAGAAACTAAAAATCCTTGGCTTTGTCTCAATGTATAGTGTAATGCAGTGTTGGCTGACCTTTGACACTCCAGGTGTTGTGAAACTACAAGTCCCAGCATGCTTCGCCAATATATAGCAGCTTATTGCTGGAAGGGTATGCTGGGACTTGTAGTTTCACAAACACCTGGAGTGTCACAGGTTAGCCAACACTGGTGTAATGGATAAACATTTGGCTAAAGGTCAGGAAACATAATGTAGTAGTCAGTAGTGTAAACTCACATGAAAGGTTGGTAATTAGTTGAGATCCTCAATCCTATGTTTTAATGTATCACAATTACTTACTGCTTCTTGTCTCTGTTCTGATCCAGAGATCTCCTTCTGCACAGTTGGTTCACTCCTCAGATCTGCAAAGGGTGACAGATCCATCAAATCGTCTCCCAAATATTTCCCTGCAAAAATACACCCTAAACACAGTTAAAAAGCATAGCAATGGTCATATTAAAATTCAGATTGAATTCCTGTTTATATTTAGTGTACGACTGGCCAGAAGTGGAAGACTTTGGCGTGAGTGGGTCAGCTTCTCATATATTGCAAAATGTGGAACTAAAGTTCCCTGTTTTCAATACAGAGAACAGTTTGCAGTAGCTAGAATAGCATTATTAATGTATTTTTACATAAACATACAGTGGTTGAACAGGAAATATAGAAGCGGTGGAAAGTGATTGGAAATTAATAGGTTGACAATGAAGGTAGTGAAGGTATGGCACACCACCGTATACCAGCCCACTTCGACCACTGTATATACATTTAGAAAATTAAACTGAACAGCCAAACTCTATGGGTTTTGATAGTGTAAAATAAATTTTAGATACTTTTTTGCACTATATAGTATAATATAAATCATGTTCCATACTGTCTCCCTGTGTTTCTTCTCCACTCCCTTAAACCTTCCAGGTATCCCTTCTCCTTTCCCTTATCTGTTTCCTTTGTCTGTCCCTTCTCCCGATATGCCGCTATCTTCATCCAGGGTAAACCTCTCTCTCCCTCTCATCTGCTCCTGTCTGGGCCTCATTGTCTGCTTCTTTCAATCCCTTAGATACCCCCTACTCCTCTCACCCATCCCAAACTCCCTGCTGACGTCTTTTTATGCCTGTCCTTGCCTCTGGTTTTCATCTCACCTTCAATAGCAATTTCCCTATTCAAAACACACCAATTTCATTCAAGTTTGAAAATGTTTCTCTCATTTCTGCATGCTCTACTACAACGCTAAAGAGCTGTGGTGGAACAAATAGATTGTTTTTACATTGCGTCACCAATGCGACTCTATTTGTCTGTCTCACATTATAGCACATGACTATTTCAATGTGGAAGTAATTTGTTTGCTGCCTTGTACAGTAGAGGTGCTGAGGCTCCATAGAGGCTGTAGTACAGCGCGATTTCTAGCGGTGCTATCCATGTGCTCCCTCCCCATCCAATCATAAGCACAGCACTTAGGTAAATATAAAAACAGTGCGTAACTATGTATGCACTCAGACTAGCCAGAAGTTGGTAGAAGTGCCATTATGTTATATTGGCACATACCAGCCCACTTTGAACACTGTATATACATAAATTAACACTATATCACTAAAATGTCTTACAACTACTTTCTGCTGCTTGCTTTTGCTTAAATCCTACAATCCTTCCTGCACAGCTGGCTTTCTGTGTCCTCACATCTGTGAAGACTAATGGTTTGATGTCTACGGAGTGTTATTATAGGTACATTCTAATTTTACAGGCACCACTGTAAAAACTCAACAGTGCCACTTCCACTTGTACTATTTCAAATCTCCCACTTAACTTGAACTGCTATATCATACTGCTGACCAATCCACACGCACACACACACACACCTAACCCTGAGACCTGAGCTGCTAAGCTGTCTACCACAAGGTGGAGGATGGAGTAAAATAAGTAGGCAGGATCTTTCCTGTAATCCAGTCCCGGTGGCAGCAGCAACTCCTGAGACCAAACACAGAGTCCAGCATTTGGCAGCACGTGCCTGCACATCTCAGTGATGTATGGATGATCCACCCCCACATAACATTACTATGTGCCCCCAGGACACTTACCTGAGTGACCTGGTCTATGGATCAGACAGTTTGCAGAGAAGAGGAATGGAGAGGGAATGAGGAGTAGAAGAGAGGAAGGGGAGGAACAGATCTTTGATCCATGGCAAGTGCAATGGCGACGGACCCAACAATCCAGTAATGTGGATCACCCACTAAGCAACTAAGGTTGCCCATCACTAACTGCTGGCAGTGGCAGTGAGTGGGTCCTAGATGGGACTAAGTGCCCTAATGGGTGAGCCCTGGTGATGACATTTTAGACTGTAAAATAATTAAATAATGCGTTTGAGAAACATGTTGCTATTTTTAAGCAATATGAAAAACGGTATCTGCTTTCTACTCATAAAAATGTTTCATCCTTCTACATTAGTTCACCAGGCAATATCCACTGATTATTATTTTACCCCACTGTGGACAATAGATAATCTACAAAAATATATATTTTGTATTAATACGACTCTTCTCCCTGCAGTGGATAACCATTTATCAACATTTCTTCAAAGTACGTTTTGAGCTCTTGATACAGTTTGGTTATAAATACTATCGTGCCAGCTTCAGTGACAGCAGCACTGCATATAAGAATTCTTTCTGTAACAGACCGCAGGGTGTAAGAGGAGGAAAGGAAATGAAATCTTTAACAGAGCATAGCAATCTGTGAATATTAGAACTAACATACCAAATAAGATTTGTGACATGACCATAGCAATGCTCTATTTTTAACATAAAACCAAATTGAAAAATCATATTAGCATGCATATGTAGTCATAAAGTAATTGTTAAAGTGACAAATGACACGAGTCACCTTTCATTTCTTTGCAGTATTCCATTATTTTCATCATACCATGCAATCAGGCCAAAGCCATCTTATACAGTTCACAAATGCATATATAAAATTTCCCAAACCATGACAGAAAGTAAGATATTTGACATTGCATGTAGTCTTGTTATCAGGATCACTACAAACAAGTGTCCTCGGCTATCAGCTACATTTTGGATTTATGAATTTTGTCTCATAGAAAGATGCATTTAACTCTATAATCTCTCCACATTAGATCTAACTTCCTTTATCAGATGCAAAATTTATCAATATGCTTTTTTGACAATTTCAGCAACGCCTCACATCGCCAATGGTCATGCCTTCCAAGCTGTGGGATTTACTATGCAGTGGTTTAGAGCAGTATTTCTTAAACCTGGTCTTCAGGACCCCTAACAGGTCATGTTTTCCAAATCTCCTTACTTTAGTACAGGTGTATTTGTTACTGACACATTGTAATAGATCCACAGGTGGTATAATTATTTCTCTTGTCACCGGGAAAACATGCACTGTTAGGGGTCCTGAGAACTGGGATGGAAAAATACTGGTTTAGAGGGTGTAATCTCACCTGAGAGCAGTGTGCAGGGGTTTCCAAAGCCCTAATTTACATGCAGTTTAAGGGAAACTATCATTATTAAAACAGAATTAAAGGGCTTTGCCATGATCAACCCTTACCTTAATTTGAATTAGTTCTGATAATTACAGAGACTTCATCATATATATTAGTAAATGCAATTCACAATTATTTAGCACAAAATTACTTGAATAATAGGTTTAGTGGCCCTATAATATACATCAGTCCACACAGGCCTTTTCTTTCCCAGCGTTTTAGGGCACATCCACAAGAAAACATGAGAAGACCCCAGAGGATATACCATGTCAGAGATATGTTGATCTCTATGCCATAGTATTGATATACAGTATGTTATTTAGTATTTCTCTTGAGATGTTCTTACATCGCCAGGGGCAAATGCATGATTTGTAGAGGGGGGTTGCCTATGATCACTGTTCAATTTGAATACGATAAAGAAAAACTGATTGTGTGGACAGGCACTTAAAGGTGTCTTGTCCACATCTACAATGCTTTCCCTTGATTTCTAGGGGATTTCAAAGAAATATGATTGCATGCATTATTAGTTAAAACACTGAATGCCAGTGTGAAAATTGTTGGCTCTTGCTGCACCTGTGCTGCAAAAACTGAGAAAACAAATCATGTGCACAATTCCTTAATAGCATTTAAAAGCAAGACAAAATGTCCATGTGGATATTTGCTAAGGAAGGAAAAGGAAGATTCAGTGGTCACGTAGTAGAGAAAGCAGCAAAAATCACTAAATGGCAGTTACATTTTACTGTAGTAGGTGAACTATGATATCCAGTATCATAGACCCCCAAAAATCAGTGCATGATTTAAATTTCTAAAGGTGTGATATTAATAAATATAACAATATATTTTTATTTTCATTTCATTGTGTTTATCATACCACCTGATTTATTGTGTGTTTGGGCACATTTTATAATATATGCCATAAAGCCTGTATTATTTTAATAAATGTATAAACAATGCTTAATTGATATGAATGCATGATAGGTATCATGTATCTTTAGTGCCCACTTTTGGTCATAACATATTTGTTGATAAATGTATTATATCTGAATCTACTATGAATGAACTTCCAGAAGTAATTGGTGTCTCCTGTAGGTCATCACATATCTATTAACAAGCATAATATGTTTGAAAGCATTATAGTTAGGCTTTCATAAGTAATTTGTAGAGCCATATGCAATTACTACTCCCTGCAGGCCATCACATATATATTGGCAAGTCCAGTGTGATTTTATTACTGACATCTCAGAATACGTAGTAAACTACGGGATTTAATGTTTGTTTACGTGGTAAGTTTAAATGGTGTTTAACACTACATAAGGCCCAGGGTAGCCTTTTGACTGCTAAAGAAATAGCACTTATTAGAGTGAGGGATGAATGTTGTTGATAACACTGTTGTCAGATAGAGAGTGAAGGTTGCTGTGTTCCTTTATTTACATTTCATATTAGAAGGCCTTCATTGATCACAGGTTTATCTGTGTGTTCCCCCCATTCATAGATTGTAAGCTTACTAGTAGGGCCCTCTTTCCACTCTGTCTGTATTACCCAGTATTGTTTTATTATTATGCTTGTTCCCAATTATAAAGCACTATGGAATTTGCTAACGGTATATAAATAAATATTGATGATCATATGTAGAATTAAATATTAGGCTCTGCGAGTAATGTTCCTGATTTCAAATGTGTCTTTTTCAGGACATGAACATAGCATCTAGAGAAAGATAGAATGAAAATGAAACATTGATTGACCCTATTAGTAAGATGGCAATATTGTAGATTTCTTTATTCCATACTTGCCAACTGGGAGACTACCGAAAATGGGTTCCGTCTCACGGACTCCCGGGAGAGCAGGCAAATCTCCCGCATCCCACAACTGCCTTCCCAAAATTAGGCAATTTGCGGTGAATCGCGTCATTGTGGCCCCACCCCCAGCAGCAAAATGGCATTTACGTCGTGGGGGCGGGGCCAGGATGACACGTCTGGCAGCCCCGCCCCTCCTCTAGTCTTGCCCCTCTTCCGGATAGAACTTAGCAAAAGTAGGCAAGTATGCGTTATCCCTGTTTTATAACAAATGATCCTGGCAGCCAAACTATTTTTGCACCAGTCAGCTATCCACAGAGAAATATAAAACTAAAACCTATCCATATCCTAATCCTTGTAACCAAGGGGAATCTATTCTGTGTGAAATGTAATTATGTATAGACAGAAACAGGTGCTCTAAAAATGCTATATTTGAACGAGTAACCATTTACCACTTAGATACTTTTCTTGTATTAGGATAAAGATATATTATTTATGTTCTCATTTCTCTGTTAAGAATTATTCTTTAATAGATGTAGAGGTATTAGAATCATATAGATATGGCTACAAGAGTTAGCTGTATTTGCAGCTTCATCAGTAATGGGAATAACTTGCATTTGCATTTAGTAAATACAGTACATAATTAAAGAATAAAACACAAGAGTACGAAGGAGTGCTTTGACAGATTGTATTCAACAAATATCCTGTTTTAAAATTACATTTTAATGTATTATGTCAATATATATGATATATGACTATATATGTGAACAGTACTGACTTTTCAAGGGTATATACTAAATTTGAAACAGTGAGGAAATATGAGATATGGTCTGTGATGAAGTTCTGCAGACTAGATTCTTTTTGACTCTCTTGGAACACTGATTTAACCTGACAAGCCTTCATTCAGACCTGTCGGTCACACACTGAGGGAGCTCATTGCACAGCTGGGTCTTTCACTGGGAAATAAAACTAGTTCAGGTGTTGTGTCTGCTGCTACAAACTAATTAGGAAGCTACTTGTACTATTGTGCTGGGTTTGAGGCTATTATTCTAGGCATGGAGCTGTAGGATTTTCTGTACTTGAGGCTATATAAAATGCTGGAGAGTTGGGTGCACTATGGACAATGTTTCTCTTTTAACCACACCATCGCAAATTATAGCAGATAAATATATTCTTTTTTTTTTTCTCCATACCATGATAAGAATCGACTTATTTGTCATATAGTGAGGCATTCTGAGACTATACGAAGTCTCAATCATCATCATCAGCAGCAGATGCTATTTATATAGCGCCACTAATTCCGCACTACTGTACACAGAACTCCCTTACATCAGTCCCTGCCCCTTTGGCGCTTACAGTCTAATTTTCCTAACATACACACAGACTGAGAGAGACTAAGGTCAATTTAAAAGCAGCCAATTAACCTACTAGTATGTTTGTGGCTTGTGGGAGCACCTGGAGGAAACCCACACAAACACGAGGAGAACATACAAACTCCACACAGATAAGGCCATGGTCAGGAATCAAACTCGCAGAAGTGCTAACCACTAAGCCACCGTGATGCCCACCAATGTCACATCTTCTTTATAAAGCTACAAATGTCCAAGGGCACTTTAACACACTTACTATTTTCGGCTGCTGGTATTCTATTCTGTGTAATATGTGTGTACAATAAATAAGTGTGTAATTGATACTGAAATGCTGATGATATTATTGTATCTGTTACTCATCTAATCTATTCTAATAATGTAAACCAGGACCCGTTTATGACACAAAGCTTGCTTGGTCCATTGAAGACACTTACACTTTAAAGACTATTTTATATCTAGTAATGTAAATGTTACAAGCAAAATGGCGTTTCCACGTTTAAGATGGGTTTACCCAAGACATAATTTCCCATAACTAGTAGACCCTTTGCATAAAAACTTCCTCCCCCACAAACAGGGGAGGGCTGACAAATTTTAGCCCAGGCAGCAAGACTAGACGCAGCAGCCTATTAGGAACATTTTAAAGGAAAAACAATGCAGGTGGCCCAGTGACCCATCCCAAGGTAGCTCTCTATGGTACCGGCCCGGGGAGCAGATGCCCCCGTCCCCAGCCCAGCCTGCCCCTGCCCACAAAGCATCTGTCCGGACAACATCAAAGGAAGTTTTTATATCCAGCACACGTTGTGAAATGACTGGTGGCATTAGACTGGTTGACACAACTCTCCAGACAGCTGCCCGTAGAAGAGGTTTGTGAGGTGGAGATTATGCATGAAGGTAATGGCTCCCAGAAGAGCTCACAGAGACTACTAACAAGGATGAGACGGGACAGTCTGATATTCCCAAGTATTTCATGCCTGTAATTTTTCCAAAATCAACTGACTATATTTTTGCACTTAGATTTACACTGGATTCTTTTTCACCCTGTGTATTCTCAGAAGATCTCTCCAAAGTTGCATGTTCTCTTCACTGAATTCAGCAAAGCAATGTACTGTGGGAAAAGTACTGTCCTTAGAGCTATCAATCACACCCCTAAAGAAATCTTCCAGCTTTTCCTGTTTCCAGCAAATTACTCTTCACTCATATTAAAATGCTAATACATAGCATTCAAACTCTGTGTCTTACCTGGATACTGATACTCCTAAAGATCTAGGCCTTCAACAACTTCACAGGCCATGCTTACTTCACACTCTGGTTTTGAGAACTCACCACAGGAACAGACTTTCTCATCTCAACAAGAAGGGAATTTTACACCTCATCCCAGACCTGGAAAATAAAGATGTTTAGAAGGAACATTGGTGGAGGGGTCAGGCCCTTTATATAGCAATATTGCTTTCCTAAAACTTTTTTTAGGAAGAGTATACAAGGTCAATGTGTTGTTTTAGGGGCAATGGACAAAACAAATATTAGCAATGCAGCTGCTATCGCACAACACTGTCCCTTGAGGTACTCTCAAACCATGGTTCCCATATTTGAGTGAATTTATCTTCTTTGTCATATACAAGACATGTAGGGCTAGATTTACTAATCTGCGGTTTTGGAAAAGTGGAGATGTTGTCTATAGCAACCAATCAGATTCTAGCTTTCATATATTTAGTGCATTCTACAAAATGACAGCTGGAATCTGATTGGTTGCTATATGCAACATCTCCACTTTTTCAAATCCGCAGTTTAGTAAATATACCTCTTAATCTTTCCCATAGAAGCTATAAACCTGTTGTTAACAGCTTGAATAGGACTACTTCTACTTTTTTTCAAAAATGACTTTTAACGATAATGGAATTAAGGCCATTTCAACATCATTTGTTCTTTTTTCAGATAATGTGATCTTTACAATTATTTAAAAAAAAACACTTAGAAAAATGGATTCATTTTTTTACCCTATAAACTTGTCTTATTATATGCTGTGAGCTTTAGTAGACCATAACATTTTTTACTCCACTTTTAAATTACACAACGGTCAGAAATACTTCCAATAAACAAGCCAAGTAAGCGACAAGATATCAGAGCAATTATCAACAATAACAAAGCGAGAACATAGAGTTGTGTGACTGCATGGCAGCACACGCATTCTGCAGGTACATTTACACAGCGAGAGCAATAACATGCATGACTATTCACAGTGGGAAGCTCTTACAGGCATTGACAAACAGGGGGAGGCGAAAATATGACAATTATTACAAATATGTCATTTACTCAACATTATTACATTATTCACGTTGGGGACTATGACATGGAGACTTATTATGGGTCTACATCCCTGCCTGGAAGGGTGCTAGAAAATGTTTCACATTCTAAGGTTATTGTTATTATCAAGCTGTCTTTTTTGCCAGCATCAGGATATTAGAAGTTTGTTTGTGGCGTACCATAAACAAAGATTGCTGTTTAATTGCAGGTGTCTTATTACCCATTGCTTTTTTCATTATATGTATAAACATTTTATTACCTGATGCACACAATTCTTGCTTTATTATTGTTTCACAAGCACAAAAAAGTCTTGCTTGGCTGAAATAAACCCTCTAAACTTTATGACATGGATTAGTATGGCGAATGGATAGCTCAAATGAAGTCAGTTTAAAAAGTTAAATATATTTTCTGCATTAAACATTTAAGTCATACTATAAAGTTGATACTTGTTCCTTCCAAGACTTTAGCAAAGACGAGACAATTTTATTTTAGGCAGATAATGCAAAGGCTTAGAGAAAACAGTACGTGCATTCTACACAAAGTATTGTCTTCCATTGTATTGTCTAAAATAGTATGGTTTACAAAACAAAATGCAGATAATAAAAATTACATAATTAAATTAAAATATGATACATTTATATTAAGGAACCAGATACTTTTGAAAGCCAGTTGTGGAGTCCATAGAGTTCTAGATATCAGACCCAGAAGACAATTTAAAAAATGAAAGGTAAGATTGTGGTTTCCCGAAAAGTCAAGAGCCACAGAAAAAGCCTTTACTAGTCAATGGACTGTTTTCTGGACCGAACAGTTATCTGGATTGGATTACTGTCAGGACTGGACTACTATAAGGACTGCACAGTTATCTGGATTGGATTGCTATGAGGTCTGGACTACTATAAGGACTGCACAGTTATCTGGATTGGATTGCTATGAGGACAGGACTACTATCAGGACGGCACAGTTATCTGGATTGGATTGCTATCAGGACTGGACTACTATCAGGACTGCACAGTTATCTGGATTGGATTACTGACAGGACTGGACTACTATCAGGATGGCACAGTTATCTGGATTGGATTGCTATGAGGACTGGACTACTATCAGGACTGCACAGTTATCTGGATTGGATTGCTATCAGGACTGGACTGCTATCAGGTCTGCACAGTTATCTGGACTGGATTGCTATAAGGACTGGACTGCTATCAGGTCTGCACAGTTATCTGGATTGGATTGCTATAAGGACTGGACTGCTATCAGGTCTGCACAGTTATCTGGATTGGATTGCTATCAGGACTGGACTGCTATCAGGTCTGCACAGTTATCTGGATTGGATTGCTATAAGGACTGGACTGCTATGAGGTCTGCACAGTTATCTGGACTGGACTGCTATCTGGATAGCTCTGGTCCAGTTTAAATTGCTTGCTTGTGACAATGCCATTAAGTCATAACTATTGTTAAAAGAATAGATTGACAGCTCTCTACAAGATTGTATTACTTATAAGCTTCATACCTTTCATTCATTTAGTATTTATAGTAAATCATTTCACAAATGCATTGCTATAAATTCAAGACTTTTCTGAATATTTGTATTCTTGTATCTTTTTGATCAATATTTAAAAAAAACATGTAAGGTTATTAATAGACTCACTGCACAGCAGCTTCATGTTTGCAACAAGTCAAAATATTTGGGATGTGGTAACTATGGCAACAACAACTCCACATCTGCCTTCTAACTTCAGGCAGTTGTTAGATATTTCCTGTGCCAAATACAGAGTCACTCAATCACTGTTTTCCAAGGCACTGGAAAAGTTCTTGAAAAATACTATTGTGGTAACATTGACAACTGATACTTCTGTGTCTCTATTTCTACTTTGGAAAAAAGTTTAAAGTTTACATGAAAATGAAGATGACATTTTCATTTGTATGTCGATATACAGTTTACATTTGCTTGCCAAATTTACCACACAGTGTTAACTGATCATTTTACAGGAGTGATGCCTTATTGGTGGCCCTGGGGAAGAATGAAGGAGCTTAGTCTATAAGTGGATGCTGATGTCTCCTCGACAGATTAAGTCCTTCTTTATTTTTAATGTCACATCTGTCACTGCCGCACTGCATGGTGGCGTATAAAAACATATTTGAAGAGATTTTAGATCACACTCCTGCACAAACCCCATCTATAAACTGTGGCTGTCAAAGACAGTCAGTGGATCCAGTAATGAGACCAGCAGCAACTATTTATATAATTCTGCAGAGCTGTACAGAGAACTCACTCACATCAGTCTCTGTCCCATTGGAGCTTACAGTCTAAATTCCCTAATATACACAATAACAGACCGAGAGAGACTAAGGTAAATTTTAGTACCAGCCAATTAACCTACCAGAATGTTTTTGAAAAGTGGAAGGAAACTGGCGCACCTGGAGGAAACCCCACGCAAACACGGGGAGAAGATACAAACTCCACACAGATAAGGCCATGGTCGGGAATCACACTCATGACCCCAGTGATGTGAGGTGCTAACAAATAAGCCACCGTGCTGACCAAGAATCGTGTTGTTCCTAGTGATCTATAGAATCATTATTTAAAGTGCAATAATGTTTATACAATGCAGAAACACCAGTATGAATTGTCATGGGAAGTCCCAGTGAAGTCACTATATAACATCATCAGGGACTTTCTTCTAAATGGCAGGCTGTTGATCTTGGATGGCTAAACCAAATTCAATTGCTTTGGATCTATCAGTAGCACAAATAGGCAACAACTATGTGAGTCTAAGATAACTGAAAGTTTTCCCTAGTTACAAAAATAATGGGGGAAAAAGCTAAACGTAAAACCCAAAAAATAAAATAGATGTCCCAGTTCTGTCCCTGTACCATCTACAATCTTGATTAATTGTACATACATATATTTGGTATCCCTATATTTGAAAGTGATACCTTACTCTGACATGGATAATACGGCTATACTTTGTCACGTTATGCTCTTTATTATGGTACACTGCTCCACATTACTCTGCAATGTTCTGTATAACTGTTTACTCTCTCTGAAATAGTTCTTTTAGCTCACTCCCTATTTACCACTGACCATTACCACTTGGATGAAATCACATACATTTCATGCCTCATACCACCTCTCCATATATTTGCTAATTTTCCCTTATTCTTTCTCCAACTTACTTCCTCCTCACCTCTCTATGAGGTTGCCCTTACTCTCCAACCTCCTTTTTCCCAACATCGCCTGAGGCTTAACATGTCCAAAGCTGAGTTTATTACCTTTTTTCAACCTCATCAACTATGTTACTATAAGAAGGGAGATGGGTGAATTGATAAATGATACTAAGGAAAAAGCAGAGGTATTAAACACTTTCTTTTCTTCAGTATTTACCAGAGAGAAACAAATGGTAGGAGTAATAGATAAAAATGGAAATGAAACCATGCCATTAATTAATACTTGGTTGTCAGAGGAAGAAGTCCAAAGGCGACTGAAAAATATTAAGATAAATAAAGCTCCAGGTCCAGATGGCATACACCCAAGGGTCATTATGGAGTTAAACTCGGAAATAGCTAGACCGTTATTCTTAATTTTCAGAGATTCAATCTCATCAGGCTCAGTACCAAGGGATTGGCGAATAGCAGATGTGGTGTCATTGTTTAAAAAGGGGACGAGATCACAACCAGGGAATTATAGACCTGTAAGCCTGACATCAATAGTGTGGAAACTACTGGAATGTATTTTAAGGGACAGTATTCAGGATTACTTGTTACGCAATAAAATTATTAGTGGGAATCAACATGGATTTGTGAGGGATAGGTCATGTCAAACTAATCTAATTAGTTTCTACAAGGAAGTTAGTGGGAACTTAGACCAGGGCAGCAAAGTAGATGTGGTCTACTTAGATTTTGCAAAGGCCTTTGATACAGTGCCACACAAGAGGTTGGTTTACAAAATAAGGGAACTGGGTCTAGGAAACAACATTTGTACTTGGATCGAAAACTGGTTAGAGAATAGGGAACAGAGAGTTGTGATAAATGGAACATTTTCTAATTGATCAAAAGTCTTAAGTGGAGTACCTCAAGGTTCCGTGCTGGGGCCACTCCTTTTTAATATATTTATTAATGACCTTGGTGATGGTTTAGAGAGTAAAGTTTCTTTCATCCTCTCTCTCATTAAATACCACAATCTCCTCCTCTCACCCATCAACACCAGCTGAAATCCAGCCAAAATTCCATGCTGGGGCTGATCTTCCTCAGTTGCCACTCCACTACCATTACACCATTCTATCAATCACTACACAGGCTCCCCATAATCTCCAGAATTAAAATAAATTACTAATCTAGAAAATATCCTTAACAACACCTTCCCTTCATAGATCTCAAAACTCAACTTGATATACTATCCCTTTAAAATCTGCCTCCAACCTGCACCTCAACTCCTCTCTGATTACCACCTCTCACTCCTGCCTCTAAGATATCTCCCATGCTGCTTCCCCCTTATGGAACTACCTACTACACCTGATCAGTCTCTGCTCCAAACTTCAAACTTTCAACTGCTCTTTCAACATCTACTTCTACACTAAGGTTTATCCCAGTCCCACCTGACACCACTCACACTGGGTACAACTTGCTACTATCCCACTATCCATTCTGAGTTCCACTCACGCTGCTTGTCTCCACACTGCCTTCTCCCTCAAGATTGTAAGCTCTATAAATAGGACCCTCTCTATGTTTTTTTAAAGACCTTTTTGTCAAACTTGTACAGTATATCCTCATCGTCATCATCAGTTATTTATATAGCGCCACTAATTCCGCAGCGCTGTACAGAGAATTCATTCACATCAGTCCTTACCCCATTGGAGCTTACAGTCTAAATTCCCTAACACACACACACGCACATGCACACACACAGACTGGGTCAATATTGTCTGGCATTGCAGTGTTTAGTACACGTATAGTATGATAATGATAATTATGATAACATATGATAAATGAAAATATATATTTCTGATTTTTTTTCTGTTTATCTCTAGCTAACAGCCATAAAAAAGCTGTTTATTTGAGTATATTACTGAAAGGAACCCCTACACATATAAAATTTGCTTAAATATATTACAATACCAATGCAAAATAAATGTAAAAATAAATTGATATATTTTTAAATAGTTGTAGCTTATGAGGATGAATTTACTGAGCCAAGGTGCCCTTACATCGATATTGGCAAACACATATGGAATTGTGATTTCATTATTATGCTCACGCCACTGGTTTCCTACACTAGTCTTATCATACCCATAGGGAGTTATTAAGAGTTGGACTTTATTAGCTCGTTGCAATAATGCATGGCATGTAAAATTTGTAGTACTGCACATGCATTATTATGAGCTGCACGTATCACATAAGGACGTGCAGACACAAGTTAAACACATCCCTTTCAGATGTTTCTTATTTTAGTTTACACATGTCTTTGAAATATGTCCCATACCAAGCGTAAATTTAGTGCCTATAAAAAGAGGGAGTTTACAAGTTGTTAATGAAGATTTCCCCATATTTACTCTGGACACATGTGCAGGACTTAAGGTTGCATATATAACGCAAAATACAGACGTGAAAACATCACTCTGCAGACACATATCTGCACAAATACAAACAGGCAATTTATGCATCCATCTGTATTTCACGACCTTAGTAGTCACTTTTGCCAGCATATAACACTTTCATTTATTAGCATGAGCAAACAGCTCACAAGTGATATAACCTATAGCAACCAGGAAAACATTTACAATTGATATTAGTCTGATCAAATCAAATATCTGGTTGCTGCGGATTACAGCACATTTGGAAGTAAAGAGCATGTCTTCAAATGATTAAATATAGATTTACTACAATGTAATGCATCAATGAAACATTACAAATAAGGTAATAATCCCATTGCTATGTCTGAAAGATATTTAGAGTTTCTTAAATGTAATGCTTTAATGTAGGTCATTATTTTATTTTGAAAATGATCTGTTATTAACTTGTATTTGTGATTAGTGGATACTTGTGATAGCTAAGTAAAGTACTTCAAATTGTCTTATTAAAATTTGAGTATATTAGACACGCTCACATATTTGTACAAGCAATATAATGAATAGTTTTGCTCCGGGCAAACAGTATGAGCAGTTTTCCTTTGGTGAAATATAACTCACATATTTGTGCACAATGAAACTGAGAGGGCAATTTTGTTGGAATATGTGCTACCATGCAGGAGTAACGATTACTAGCACCCTTGTCAGAGAAGTCACAAGTAGATTCATAGAAAGATCTGGAAAGAGCCTGCCTCTTTGTTTTTGGAACCCAATCAGTAGGTCAAAATGAAGTTGAATCTAGGGAAGAATGAAATCCATACAGCCTGGAATAGTAAAACAAATATTTGGCATCCTGAAAGTACTCAAAATGTTTATGATCTATGAAGACTGTTAATGGAGTAATGTCTCCATTCTTCCAAAACCAACCTCATTGCTTGTAGCTCACAGTTGCTGATATCATAATTGCGGCAGAAGAGAAGTATGTGCTGGGTGAACCTTGCCAGAAGATTCTTTGTGCTATAGATACATCAGGGGTGTCTACTTCTACTGTATTTAAATGTAGAATAACAGGGGTAGATTGAAGGGCACCTTTTTAATGAGAAAAAAGCATCCTTGCCTTCAATAGGCCACGCTTTGGGATTGGAATTCTTCTATGTCAAATTAACTAGGTGTGGTGTAACGGTAAGGTATTAATTGTCTAAAATGGGTATCAAAATCATGAAAAATAATACATTTTGGCAGAGAAGAATAAATAAAATAGCCCAGAGAGGGTCCTGAAAGATCTTTTACTATAGAAGTCGCTAAAGACAAAGAGCTCTTAAGGCAGTTGGAGTAGCAGTGTTACCCATTCTGATACCCAATCCCCTTGAGGGTTATGGAGATACAACCAGGGTAGGCTAAGAATTATAGGAGAAGATGGAACGACAATGAGCTAATGAGAGATCTCAAATATAGTATGTGTCACGCGAAGGACAGGCAAGAAAATATTTTAACAGACAAATAATATAAAGATTGGCCCAGCTAAGACTCTTCATTCCTCCCTATGCTTCTGCTTGTATTTTGGCCATTTTCACCAAAATACAAGCAGAAGCATAGTTACTGATGATGAGGTAACACCCAAAAATAAAGCATAGTTTTACTCAATTGCATCGGCTTCTCAGGTCTGGAGGTTGAGGGAAGGTAAAGCATTCCAAAAAACTCTGAAGTTAAAGTGGCTGAGGAAGGTATAAAGTCTGATTGCTCCTTTTTTCATAATTTTCTCCCTGTCATGGAGGTCAGTTTTGATACACAGAACTATTAGGTGTTTCAATCATTCTGATAAGTCCCAGCTAACTAGATCCTACTTGATTTAGTCTCTAATGTCTTAGCAGAAGTCTGATGTGAGAGTTATTCCATTCAGTCTTCAGGGGTAAAGATCTGAATTTATTGGCCATCACTGTGGGTACCCTGGGTAAAAGTGAATAACCTAATTAGAAGCTGAAGTCACCCTCCAAAGATGAAGAGCTTCTTTTTTCCATATAGGACTGTACCGCCAACCCCCATGACACAGTGTAGCAGGAACTCAGCAAGTGGGTAATACAGTCGGCTGAACTTAGCATTTTTTTAGTGCTGGTGATACTCAATGGTTTCGTTTTCCTGTTTTATCTTCTCATCCAACAAATAGTGTATTTTACAATACAAATTGCACTGAACACAAATACTGGTATGAATAGCAATTTTATTGTCCAGGTAGTAGTGAGTGGATCCCAGTGGCTGGTAGCCAGGAACATGGCCGCCATCATGGGGTTACAGGGAGTACAGCAGTATAGGGCCCAACAGCAGAGTGTTGCCCCACCAGCCCTGGACCCAAATTTATTAAGAGAGGGGGCCTGCACAGTGAGATAAAGGAGGTAGTGGGCGCAATTTCTAGGCAGCAGCTGCTCCTGAGATGTAAGGGGTGGTGTGGGGAGAGACCTCTGTGTATAATTAAGTATGCGGCAGCGGGCCCCCTTGTAGGCAGCATGTCTGCCACCACTACCAAGATGTCAGGGCCCTACAGCTGCTGCCATTTGCTCCAGTCCCAGCCCCCTGGGTCCCCAGCTCCCAAGCAGAGAGACTCCCTGCAGCATCGCTGATGTCATGTAATTAATAATGTCACAGAGCTACCAATTGAGAAGAGACAAAAGGATACAGCAAGAAGACGTAGAGAGGTATGTAAACTACTGCAGGGGTTAGATGGAACCGGGGATGGCCAGGAACATCAGGTAAACTGGAGAGGCTCAGATACAGGGAGCAGTACAGGCTAGTAACAGGCTTGAGGAGAAGTAGGGTGCTGTGGTAGCTGTAGTGCGGGCTGAGATGCAGGGGACAGCAGAAGTTGGACACAGGTAAAAAGGTACAATGGGATGGATGCTGTGGTAGCTGTAGTATGGGCTGAGATGCAGGGAACAGCAGAAGGTTACAGGTTTGAGGTGCAGCAGAGTGCTGCGTTTGCTGCAGTGCTATTGGAGACCCAGGGGACTGCAGTAAAGGGAGAGACCCAAAGAACTGTGGAAGCTGGTTACAGGTTTGAGGTACAGCAGAATGCTGCATTTGCGGCAGTGCTAGTGGAGACCCAGGGGACTGTGGAAGCTGGTCACAGGCTGAAGGTGCAGCAAACTGCTTTGGTAGCTACAGTGCAGTTGGAGATCCAGCGGGTTCAGTAGACAATATAGTCAGGGACAAAGCAGAGGTCTGCAATCCAAAACACAGAATATTCAATATACAAGCCGCATTCAGGGGTGCCAGAAATTAATGTAGTTTAATTAAGCTGGGGGTCAACTACAAGAGGAAGGTCAGCAGATATCAGAAAACAGGAATTGAATATGTTGGTACATATTGTGTATAGACCACTCAATTACAGAGCATTGAATGTGAACAGGGTAGCTCCCTAAATAGGACTATAATTATAGAAAACCAGGGACAGCTGGAATAAGGGAGGAGTATGGTAAAAATACTGAGCATGCTCAGGGACTTAGTTGCTGGAAACTTTGGGCCTCATTTAGAGTCGGACGCAAAGTCCGATTTAGGCGCATCAAACCAAAAAACACTACCACGCATGTGCAGAAAGCTCCAAATCCGCCTGCATCTTGGACGCAATTAACACTTGCGACTCACTACGAGAGAATGGGAGGAACGCGGAATTGTGAAGGCGTGACCATGTAAATGCATCCTAGTCGCAGTGAGGCGCAGACGCAACACACGTCAAAACAGGGCTAAAGCTGTGCAGCATGAATTAGGTGGCACAAGCTTTAGCTAGCTGCAGGAACTGCTTGCAGCTCCATAGGGTATTACGAGTGGGACGTAACTGGGGTTTGCTTGCAACTCGTAATACCCTACCAAGCTGCAGCACACTCCCACTTCTACACTCCTTACACAGACTTTGCATCCGACTCTAAATGAGGTCCTATATCTTCATCTTGCAGGATTTTGTTTTGCAATGAATATTCGCAGAGGGGATGGCCTTTGACAGTATAGCAGGTTAAAATGACCATGTTCATTTGGGCCTAAGTAGAATGCTACAAACTTCTGGAATAAACATTCAAAAACTAGGGAGAGACCATAGTCTTGCTAGCGTAAAAAACAAAAATAAAATGGAACTTGTTATGTGGCCTTACGCATTCCAATATAAGACAAAGATGAGGCATGTGACACAAATGGGGAGTGCACTCCTTGAGAACCAATGAAAAAAAATCAAGCAAGACAAAAAAACCTGCTTCTTGCATTAAGTAAGTCAGCAATTTTTTCCAAGAAAAAACATTATAGTACATAGAGGAATATCAGCAGGGAAAACAGAATGATTGTGACAAAATTGTCTTCTATTATCACCTCTGTGATCCTGTTTTCTTTGTTGTGGATAACATAGCCTGAGCCTTTTTAGATGAAGAGCATTGAGATTTTGTCAGCCAAACAATAGTCTGTCACCCATTTTATTTTTCACCAAATAATTAGTCAAGCATTGTGGTGGATTGATTATAGCGCACACCTCCCAGTAACAGAAGAAACAATATGACAGTGACAACCTTTCATGCTCATTTCTCCTATTTTGATTTATTATGCATGCAACGTTCCCATCTTAGCGGTTAAGTGGTACACTGACAGGAAAGATGAAAGGATTGCTGTTATCCACTTGACCCAGAAGCAGAATCACAAAGTGCTTTGTGAGTCCTTGTTTTTTCCCCCCCTCCATATTTATGACACAGAGGAGATGGTACAGATCATATTAATCTACAGCTTTATTAAGATGAGCAATTAATTTAATTATATAACACAGACTGACTTTTAAAATATGCAGATATTATACTGCAGGCTGTAATGATTAATAGCATCTGACCATAATGTGATGATTCGGGTTTGCCTACATCAATTCATCTTGTCAACAATTCTTGTAACCAATTTTCTTTTTTATATAAAACCTGCTCAAATGCCTTTGACCTCTCAAGATTGCACAGGTCATTAAAGCAGACTTGTTAGATCCGATCTCTCTGTGGATTCTGTCTAATTCTGTAAAAATGTTTTGTTCCACAGGGATACCATTTTTGTATGCACTGCAGACTTCTTATTTAGAAGTTCTGTTACGAGGCTATTGAAAGTAACCTGGGAATAAAAGCTGGTAAAGTTAATTTTACAAAGAAAGCTGCTCGCAATGGGCTAGTAATTGTAAATGATTTCCTTATTTATATGCTCCTACAAAGTGACTGGTCCATGCAGCTATATTTCACAGATCCTTCCTGTTTTCGATTTCACAACAGTAGAATTTCACTGTCTTATTGATTTTGAATCACCCATGTGTACTCAAGTCACTTGTATTGTTGGAATTCTTACAAGAGATTGTATGTGTAGCTATATTAGAGGACATTGTTGAGTGATTTATACAGGAAATGTATCTGATCACTATATCGGGGTCAGAAAGCAATGATTTCACCCTCTGAGGCTAAATCGACAACTGCCACACTAGGGGTTTTGTTTTGCCATCCTTTGGATCAGCAAAATTAGAATAAATGAAGGGTTGAACTTGATGGACCAGTGTCTTTTTTTGACCTTGCTATGTATGTAGCAGACTTGCACACAGGGGCTGGCTGAGCTGGGGGGCAGGGGGCATATGCCCCCCGGGCTGGTCCCATTATGGACTGCTGTCAGGACCATGTGCCCTGGTGGGTTCTTTGAATATCACCTAGGCGAATTGTTGCAATCACAGTGTAGTTTATCCAGCAGATGACAGAACAAGTGAGTCGCTGTACAGATACGAGGCAGAAGAATGACAGAAGCGAAGCTCCTGGTCACCACAAAAGCAAGATCTCTCTCTACAGCCCAAAGGCACAGATTATATAACCCTTATTATTCCCACAGGGATGGAACTAACAGGGAGGGGGGAGTGTTAGGGCGGTAACTAACTTCTGATAGGTGGTAAGATGAATATGGCTAATCACAGAGTGTTCTACCCTTGCTGGCTGGGGACTCGAAGTCTGGGCTAGGGTACTAATATGCAATGACCTTGCTGGCCAGATGACAAAGTGAATGAGTGTTTATTTTCATTGTTTAACCCAGACTTCTTGTTCTTGTAACTATTCTACCTGGCGACATTTAAGAACCAATCTGTTGAACATATAACTGACAGCTTAAAGTACGCATGGAAAATAATAGCGTATGTTAGCAAGCACATATGAACACAAATTACAATAAACTAACACAGCAAGATGAGGGCAGTTCAGTCTGCAGAAAGAGGCTATGGGACGCAAATGTCCTTTTGTCTTATTTGCTCGAGCCCAAACTCTCAAAGTGGTTTACACAGCTACCTTGGGCTGGATTGCTGGGCTAACTGCTTTTTTTTCTTTAAAATGTTCATAAAAAGCTGCCGAGATTCGCCCCCTGGGCTAAAAATTTCCAACCAGCCCCTGCTTGCACAACAGATTATTCTCACTTTATGATATCTCAGGCTCCAATCGCAAATGAAGCCAGGTTAAGGCTGGGTACACAGTACAGAAAATTTCTGCTGATATGATATCATTAACATTTTTATCAATGACTAAAGGTCCAGATCAGTATGCCGATTCACACTATACAAGTTTTACAACATTTACCTACAGATCTGTGCTCTGCATCTCTCATAACCATGAGCTGAAAAGATTGTGACTCTGTAAACTCTATGGAGATCTGCCTACACTGCTGGTAGTGAGTGCATACACACTGCAGAATTGCCATGACTTTGTTCCATCGTTTGTAGAGATATTTATTCCATTTATAAAATCAAACTAAACAATACGATGTACTTTGGAATGATGATCATTTATTGTGGTAGCATACACACTAATGTGATATCGGGCCAAACGGTCGTTTATTTTATGATTGGCCCGATAATGGGGTGATAAACCAGTATTTGGTACCCATCCTAAAGTTTACTACATTATAGACTATTAGCACTGTCAGTTAATTAGTGATAACACTAATGGGCTGATGCTAAGTTGGGTGTATGCCCACATGATTATCCTAAATTCCGCAATTTGCCACTGAGTAAGTCCACACACAATAGTGGATGCGCATGTCTGTATACAGAGTTGGCACTTGCCCATTTTTATGACAGGGGAGACGGAATGGGGGAGGAAATGGGCATGCAAACACAGGCCAAGTACAGTAAAGACTTGTTCACCTAATTGCTAATGATGCTGATCCGTAGGGACATGCAGATAATCCTGTCTCTCCCCTAATCTCAATGATCTATATTGTATCAATGTATCAACTCCATTGATACAGTATAGCTCATGACAGTTGGAGGTGAGACCCACATGGAATCTCACCACTGTTAACCAATACACTACAGCTTTCCCATGATCAGACCAATCAGTGCAAAGCCACTTGGTATTGATTAGAAATGGACAGTCTTCCATGCCTATCAGTTGCGTTTCTAGACCTGCAAGAAGAATGAATGTCTTCATCGCTCCACATAGCTTTTTATTTATTCCAATTGTATTGCAAGCAGAAAGAAAGAAGATCCCCGTGGATTTATTTGAACAATAAATTGGAAAAAGAGGGTTTTTGGGGGAGTTTTTATCTTTAATAAACTATTTTTTTCATGGTGTCTGTGTGTTATTTTACATTATTTATTTACAGGTGCACTACAGCCCAGTCTGCCTTAGTCTGGTGCTTGTAGCAGCTTTTTTCAGAGAGCCTCATACTTATTGTCCCCCCAATTTTGCCATTACCAGCCCTTGCTATGAGCGCTAGTGCTGGAAACAATTAGGAGGGGCACACAGTAATTACATGCTTAATAGCGTATCATCATGCTTTACACATACACATGCTTTCTTAAGATGTATTGGCCTCAGCAAATCAGTGTAGATACTATTTTTGTGCAACTTTTTAAGCAGAAATTACGTTCACAATGCGTACAAGCCCTGTGTCTACTGTTTGCAATGAGAAACGTGATTTATGATTGAGAGAAAGCAACATTAACAGCAGCAGCTCTACTAATAAAAGCAGTAAAGATTGAGATTTTTCATTCAACACACAGTAGCTATCAACTATTTATTTCTGGTTTCTGTGCCCACATACGAAAATAAATGATACAGTTTTGATGATACATTGTTGCTGAAATAACTTATCTGCAACACAACTCATTTTCTAGCAGGGAATAAAAACTGATGGATGAATGTGTATTGATGAATTTCGGTGTCACTCCAAAACACAGATGTCTAGATTAAATATTGTTTTTTTAATGTACAGAGAATCAAAATATGACAACCACTTTTTAACAAAATCATGATTCCTCTCTAACCCTATGGAGACTTATTGGGTGTGGGAATATATATATATATATATGCTTGCGAACTAGAGAAGAAAATGTCTCAGTCTGCTCTTGATTCCTTTCACATACTTTAGAGTTCATGTTACGGTTATCGGAAGGAATCTATGAAAAATGAAACTGCATACAACTGTGTATCATCAGCATGGCTTAACCTTGTCAAGTTTGCTTGAAACAGGAAGTGCTCTGTGACACTCACTGCTACAAACACAAGCTGATGGGGAAAACACACCAGAAATCTGTAGTAAAGACAGTGTCATGGTGCCGATAATGTAAAATGAAGTCAAGTATTTAACCTGATGTTAAATCCCAGCCATTTATCATCATCTTGTTGTTCCAAAATAATTTCCTATGTAACAGCTTTCAACTTGCAAATAATTTTCTCTATGGCAAAATCGGTTAAAACGTAAAGTGTATAGCAATACTTGTATGAGTGTCTTACATATAAAACCTACATGATAAAGTTTTAGTGTAATTTACTTCTCTCTTACATAGTTGTATTAAAGATCTTCCAGGCATGTGATGCTGGTGAGTGGATGCGTCTATGTGATACTTTTTCGGGAGAACCATAGTTTTTTTGAATTTCAAAATCATCTCAAAATAATTATTTACGCAATAAGGTAAGAAGAAGTGAAAAAAGAATTGGACCAAACATCTAGAAAAAGATGGAGTTTTATGATTACATTTGCTACTACTGGAAAATGGAGACATTTTCAGGGATACATCTTTAAGATCCGGAACTGTCCTTGGCAATGTGATAGATTCGGGAGCTGTGCATTTAGATAAGGTTCTCCTACAATGGGTATTTTCAATGCTCATAGAAAGATGTTATACAGTTGTGGATGTTACAAAAATGTTAACTTGTATTTACCTATAGTTTTACATACAGAAATATAGTTTTACATACTGTACAAATCTAGACACTCTAAGTATTAAGCATTAAAAGCCAATATTATGCCAAAGGAAATGTTAATGAAAAAAGTTCTGCGATGTAGACCACAGCAACCATGTACACCTGGATAGAGGGTAAGTGAACTTACATTGATGTATCTGCTGTACTGTATTTGGTTATGCAATAAGGACAGTATAACAAGGTAAGTAGTTTAGATGTTAGTACAAGTTCTTTAACACCTTTTACTATGATATCCACTTAGATTTGCTTGTGTTTGGGTTTGTGTATAGAGCAATATGGTGTTGTGGAAAGAGTTTTCTCACATTACTGTACAGCTCAAAATCAGCTTTAGGATCACCCACACTTACACATGAATGGACTGATACAGAATGAGTACTATGTCTGTTTTCAGTGGCGTATTTAAGCGTATTCATTGTCATTAGTTTTTAGCGCCCTGCTCCCTCCTCCCTCCTTCTCACTGACTGTTGAACGGGACGTCAGTGAGGAACCATGCAAAGAGGAGGCGCTGCCAGAAGACAAGAAGACAAAAAAAATTAGACCATAGGAAGATAAGCTGAGAACTGGATTAGGAAGGGGGCACAATGTGGTAATGAAGAAGGAGGTACTGTGTTGTGATGAATCAGGGTCCCACAGTGATGAAGAAAGGGGCATACTTTGTTGATGACGAAGGGGCACAGTGTGGTGATAAACAAGGGGGCACAGTGTGGTGATAAAGAAGGGGGCACAGTGTGGTGATGACAAATGAGGCTGTCATGGTCACTAGAGTTCTTGACCCAGCGTTCTGCTAGTTGTTATCACTACTCTCGAGGTGCGGAGTCTAACGCAGCGGCTGGTCTTCTCCAGGAACCCCCGCGAGAGGGTTTGGTTTGGGAGGCAGGTTTTGCCACGGATATTGCTGAGAAGTATCCGGCCAACAGGTGAGAAGCAGCGGTCACTACAGCATTCAGCGGGAGGCAGGTTTTACCACGGATGTGGCTGAGAAGTATCCGGCCAACAGGTGAGAAGCAGCAGTCACTACAGCGTTCAGCAGGAGACAGGTTTTACCACGGATGAGGGAATGAGGCTAAGAAGTATCTGGCCAACAGGTGAGTAGCAGTAGAAAGTAGTCAGAAACCAGTGCAGCGGTGCTGGAGCGCTGAGAGTAAACGAAGCCACAGGAACGGAGTACACAGCTGACACAAGGAGATGAGAATCAAGAACAGACAATCAAGGAGAGATCAGAGGTGCTTAAAATAGGGAGAAGGCTAATAGATAGCCAATACCAACAAAGGAAAGGTTATAAAAGACCCTCTTGGTCTGCACATGCGCAGAAGCACAGTCAAGATGGTTGACAGCCACGGCGCAGCACAGGCGCTGGCAGAGGGGTGAGTGGCCCGACTCTAGGTCTAGAAGTCTGGTGAGTGACAGGGCACAGTGATGAAGGGGAGGACGGTGTGATGAAGAAGGTGAGCAGTGTGATGAAGAAGGGGCAAAGAGATGAAGAAGTGGGCACAGTGTGATAAAGAAGAAGATGTCACAGTGTGGTTATGACAAAATGGGCACAGTGTAGTAATGAAGAAGGTGGCACAGTGATGATGGGGGGTATAGTGTGATAAAGGAGGGGAGCAGTGGGATGGAGAAGGGAGAACACTGATGAAGAAGGGGGCACAGCGATGAATAGGGGAAGAGTGTGATGAAGGAAGGGAGCAGTGTGGTGAAGGAGGGGAGCAGTTGGATGAAGGAGAAGAATAGTGTGATAGATGGTTCCTATTGAACAAAATAAAAGTTTACAAAATAAGGTGCTGATTTAAGATGCTGATGACATGTTAACATCTACTGTGGTCTGTGATCATAATAGTACCCTGTAATGGCAATACATATGAGCTTTTAATAAACTGTGTCTATCACCTATATATTGTGGGCAGCCATTTTATGGGATGAGCTAATATTGCAGCCTCTCTGTTCATGGCCTGATTTCCCTTGCTGCGCCGGACTCTCAGCTCTTCCTTTGCCTGCGCCGGACTCTCTGCTCTTCCTTTGCCTGCGCCGGACTCTCTGCTCTTCCCTTGCCTGCGCCGGACTCCCTGCTCTTCCCTTGCCAGCACCAGACTCTCTGCTCTTCCGTTGCCTGCACCTAGACTCTCTGCTCTTCCATTGCCTGCGCAGGACTCTCTGCTCTTCCCTTGCCAGCACCAGACTCTCTGCTTTTCCCTTGCCTGCACCAGACTCTCTGCTCTTCCCTTGCCTGCGCCGGACTCTCTGCTCTTCCCTTGCCTGCGCCGGACTCTCTGCTCCTCCCTTGCCTGCGCCGGACACTCAGCTCTTCCCTTGCCTGCGCTGGACTCTCTGCTCTTCCCTTGCCTGCGCCAGACTCTCTGCTCCTCCCTTGCGCGGATGAGCTAATATTGCAGCCTCTCTGTTCATGGCCTGATTTCCCTTGCTGCGCCGAACTCTCTGCTCTTCCCTAGCCTGCGCCAGACTCTCTGCTCTTCCCTTGCCTGCGCCGGAATCTCTGCTCTTCCATTGCCTGCGCCGGACTCTCTGCTCTTCCCTTGCCTGCGCCAGACTCCCTGCTCTTCCCTTGCCAGCACCAGACTCTCTGCTCTTCCCTTGCCTGCACCAGACTCTCTGCTCTTCCCTTGCCTGCGCCGGACTCTCTGCTCCTCCCTTGCCTGCGCCGGACTCAGCTCTTCCCTTGCCTGCGCTGGACTCTCTGCTCTTCCCTTGCCTGCGCCAGACTCTCTGCTCCTCCCTTGCGCGGATGAGCTAATATTGCAGCCTCTCTGTTCATGGCCTGATTTCCCTTGCTGCACTGGACTCTCTGCTCTTCCCTTGCCTGCGCCAGACTCTCTGCTCTTCCCTTGCCTGCGCCGGACTCTCTGCTCTTCCATTGCCTGCGCCGGACTCTCTGCTCTTCCCTTGCCTGCGCCGGACTCCCTGCTCTTCCCTTGCCAGCACCAGACTCTCTGCTCTTCCCTTGCCTGCACCAGACTCTCTGCTCTTCCCTTGGCTGCGCCGGACTCTCTGCTCTTCCCTTGCCTGCGCCGGACTCTCTGCTCCTCCCTTGCCTGCGCCGGACACTCAGCTCTTCCCTTGCCTGCGCTGGACTCTCTGCTCTTCCCTTGCCTGCGCTGGACTCTCTGCTCTTTCACTGATATGCTTACAAATAAAACAGATGCATATGCGTGAATGCAGATTTGAACACATCTGACACTAGATAAGTGGACCAGGGGAAGGAATAGGTTAAGTACAGTAAAGGCAACACAAGTGGGGCTCATGCTCAGAAGCACATATATGAGGCATATCTTTTGCACCTGCTTTAGGGCTGGTGGAAATATACATTGATGATGATGGTCGCAAGCACTACCTAGCTGCTTCTGATTGTCTGATTGTGAATTCAACACTAACATTGCTTTCTGCATTGATCACGCATGTATTATAAGATTTTGTGGGAGTATTTAAAAAAAAAAATTTAATTCATATGGGAGAATAGATATTATATCTGCTGCATTATATCAAGCCTAATAGTGAATGCATTTATCGCTTTCAAAACAATTGTTAACAAACTTTCCATGAGCTTATGACCTGGTTGTGTGCTTGTGTATTTGATGGTATGTAAGCCTGAAGTAAACCTCTAATACCCTATTTTTATGTGCACTTGTTACTAGTGTAAATTATGTCCATTTTGCTACCAACTCAGCATTAGACCCAAAAGTCTCATAGCTGCTCACACTCAGTAGTTGATTATAATAATAAATAATATTTGTGTAAATAATTTATCAAGCCTCAAGGTTTGAATATATTAGTTAGTATTACTTTTTATACACAAGTATAGGATGAATTTTCCATACTTAAAACTTATGGTGTTCCAGATTACTACTGTAATTTCTGTTACCATCTCTAAAATCTGCTATAAAACTTAGTAGTCAGTGTGGATATTTAGGTCTATAAAATAAAGACTAAAGTATGTTAAACTAGATCTCACTTAAAGTCAGTTATTGTGTGTCTTCTATGAACTTGCAGTGTTACCGACGCTGTCTCATATACCACCTGTTTCTTCCTTTGTGGACACATCAAGAACCAAGCTATAAAACCGAGTAGTTATTCAAAGTGTTAACCTTTGAAGTTATTAACCAAGTATTATAGATTAGCAGCCGAAAGCCGTGAGCCCTGCTGTGGTTAAATAAGGGAGTAGACTGTTGGCTTTAGTTTACTGAATTATAAGAGTGGATTGAGGTACATAAAAAGTGATTTTGCAGCTTCCTGCTTTGTACCATGCAGTTTAATAAATGATTTTTTCAGTTTCTCAAGCTCAGCCCTGTACTAATAAAAGGAAAAGCCTCTTCTAAGAAACTAGATTCTATTGTAAATACATCAAAACCAGGAATAGTAGAGCGTTATTTGCTGTACTACACAGATGGCTATGCAGTTTTATTGGTTAGACATAAAAAGTCCTAAATTGACACAGAGATTTTTTTACAAACAATATGAAATACAAAAGATATTTTATAAGCTAAAAAGACTTACACTCTATTTCTGAAACAATAATGGCTGAAAAAATGTAAAAGAGTAAAAGCTGAATGATTAAAAAATCATTTGGTGTTAATTATGTTTTGGCCATTAGGTTTAGATAGACTACAGCTCAGCTTGGACAAGAAATTTGTATTTCAACTAATATTATCACTGTGCTATAAACTGAAATTTATTATTGTAGAGTTTAAAATTTTATGCAACATTTTCTTTCACAATCTCCAAATTAATCAAGATTTAATCAGATTTTATTGCCCAAGGGAAAGAGGGACATATGGTGACTCGTCCACAGTCACAAGCTGTCTCCAGCAAGTCTCTTGTCATGACTTAACGCTGAGTGCTTTTAGCCGCTGTGTGTTCTGCATTCCTTTTCCAACACTTTACCCTTTAAATCTAATTTCCATGTTTCCGCTCAACAAATATTAAAATCTATTTGAACAGATCGTATTATCTGATTGTTTCTCTATCCTTCTGGCCAGCTAAGCTTCAAATCTCCTTCAATGCTCTCATATTTGTCTTTTCCATTTTGTGTTTTAGCTCTTATGTCTTATTTAAGCATAGTAAATACCTTGATCCTTGATTATTGACTTGTATAATCAATAGTGATACAGAGGGACTGCTTCATTAAGGATGCCGATACGTTTCAGATTTTGTGTTAAATTGCACTGTGCATGCCCAGAAGTGAACTATTCACCAGAGAATGCAAGTGTATGCCATTCATCTTTGAGAGCAATGGACAGTTTAAACAGCTACAATTTCATGTGCAGAACAGAGAGGGGAATGGGGGTTTGCAAGTAGTCAATGTACAGTAAGGGCTCGAGCACAAACAGCAGCGCCCGAATCAAGCTTTGAGTATCTTTAAGGTATGTGATTTTCAGTCGTATCACTTGCACCAGCTACAGGTCTTGTGTAAGTGCTGAGTTAAAGTGATGATGATCGTGTATGCATGCTAGATCATGTGTTTGCAATCAAGACCAACTGTAGAAATGTATTTTATGTACAGGAGACATTAATAACATCCTGATTAATGTATTCCATGGGGGGTAAGGGGGGAGACTTTTTAAAAAAATTCATTAATGACTATATTATAGGGCAGCACGGTGGCCTAGTGGTTAGCACTTCTGCCTCACAGCGCTGGGGTCATGAGTTCAATTCCCGACCATGGCCTTATCAGTGTGGAGTTTGTATATTCTCCCTGTGTTTGCATGGGTTTCCTCCGGGTGCTCCGGTTTCCTCCCACACTCCAAAAACATACTGGTAGGTTAATTGGCTGCTATTAAAATTGACCCTAGTCTCACTCTGTCCATCTGTCTGTGTGTGTGTGTATATGTTAGGGAATTTAGACTGTAAGCTCCAATGGGGCAGGGACTGATGTGAGTGAGTTCTCTGTACAGCGCTGCGGAATCAGTGGCGCTATATAAATAAATGGTGATGATGATGATAGGTGACCATAATTTAATTTTTTTTCCTGTGCGTTCTGCTGGGGCTATTCCACATATGTATTGTACATATTCTGCAGTGAATTGAGTCTGTCAGTGTAGAACATGCCTAGATCCGTATTCCACAAGAGTTGTTTCTTCAGGTCCACTTGTAGTTGAATACGGACGTGTGTCCGGCCGATTTATGTGCATTTTTACAAAAAATGCATATTACCTTTGTTTTGCGTTCCTTAATGAGTCAGGGCCAGAACGGTAATAGCACTATAAAAATGTTGGAATTGGGTTTTAGCTTGATAGGCTGAAGTTCTGTTATAACTTTACTTTACTTGGATTATTATTATTATGTACAGCTGTAAGGTGGGGTTATGAATGGGGGCCTGGGGCGGAAAAGGAACTCACACTTACACTACACACCGCGCCGGTCTCTGTTCGTCCTCGGGAGAGTCTCCCTTCTCCTCAACAGCGTCTGCATGGAAGAGGGGAGGATGTCCGAGTACCCAAACGCAACAGGGGAGAGAGCCCCTTGTCTCATATGCCAGGCACTGGTTTTGCTGTAAAGGGGTGGGGTGAAAGGCGGGGAGGACAGTTCCGCAAGGTGAGTGCACCGCGGGGAACAGCCCTTGCCAGACTATACTCACGGAAGCTGGTCCACTACGGCGACTCCCTCTGTCCCTGCTACTCCAGGGGGTTCTCACTGCCTAGGGTTTTACAGTGTCCTTGTCTGCTGACCGATGCCTGTCAACGGAGCACAGACTCCCTACCTAGACTGTCCCTATTTTACGTTTCTAAACTCGCTCGCACACCAGACTCTGACAACTATCTGGCATGCACAAATCGCAAAAAGAGATACACAACACAGCAATGATACAGCCAAGAGGACAATAGGGATAGAGGGAGAGGGTACAGTATGCAGTTACAATACAGGGTATAAACACTAGGCGATGCAATAAAACACACTCACTATAGGCGTTAGGCTAGGAGTGGCCTACTAAGGTGTTCCTGGGCTAGGGGGTACAGGCCGAGAGACCTGTGGAGGCCAAGGGGCTGAGGTTGAGGCCTAGGGGTAGTGGTGGTGACCTGTGGCTGTGAATCAGGCCTGTGAGCAGTGGCTCTGGCCTAGGACTAAGCTTAAGGGAGAGAAGAACAGGGATGGCCGGTCTTAGGCTTAAAAGGCCAGGGATGGGAGTTGGAGGTGGAGGCCTGAAACTACACTGGGGCACACACACAAAGAGCACTTACCTGTTTCTTCCTGGTCACTGAAAGTCCTTCTGCAGCTGCGCTCCCCTGTGGACCGGCTGTACAGTCTTTTTCCTTCCCTTGTGGCTGATGCTAGTGAGGCACTCCTTCAATGCTGTTTTTTAATTCTTGAACTTACCTTTGCCTGGAGCAGCTGACTTCTGCATCACATGGCCATCTCTACATCATGTGACCTCCTCCACACAATGCAGTAAGTCACTCAGCAGACCTGAGATCAGAGAAGAGAAGAGGGGAGGTACATCCTGCACCATGTGGACTACTTTCTTCCTCCATAAGAAAGAGATATGTGAATTCTGCTTACTTTATTAAAGAAAGGCAAGGACTCTTTTTGGCAGGTCCCATTATGTACCAGTGTGCTGCAAAGTGTTACTCTATTTTTGGTTTCACTTATAATGTGAACAGACATATTCTATCAACGTGCACATTAAAAACAACAAGATAACGGCTGGAAACCTCTCTACAGAGTTGCATAGTGTTTGTTCCAACCTTACACCTAACTTTCAAAAGCTGAAGCAAAACCTGGTTCCCCAGAAGTCAAATTGAATTGTCAGATTTGCTAGCTTGTATTATAACTTTATCTTGCATTAAAATGTCTGATGATATGTGTGACAGGATGGACCGCCTATGCCACCATGTCTGTTGTTGCTGGGAACCTGCTGGGCTTACTTTGCCACCGCTCCCTGTCGTTATCCCATATGTGGACTCTAACTGCAGTAGGAGGGGCTTACAAATTCTGCCACCCCTGGACTTCAGTACCGGGCTACTTCTGGGTAACTGTCACTGCTAGGGTACCACCTCGCTGGTACACCTGTGCTGGTACCCCTGACCGCCGCTTACTATGGATCAGGGTTGCTGTGGATGGATCCTCCCTAGCCTATCACACTGGCCAGAGCTGCTGGGTGGTGCTTGGAAAGCTGGGTCCAAACCACAGACAGACGGAAACGGATTAGATTTTGTGTCTAAGCTGTAGGTCACAGGATTTTCAGCATGGAAGATGTTTTCAAGCAGGTCTTTGAAGCAGGTGATGTTTATTTGCAGTCACACTGATTGAAAGTACCAGTGATCAGGTCAGATGGAACAAGAATGATGATACATTTCAGTGTACAAGGTCTCTCTTTTTAAACAGTTTGGACACAGCCTCAAAGGGTAAGCCAGCCCCCTAAGGTCTGAGTTATTTTTAGTGTCAGGATACGATATATGTTTCCCAAACATGGATTTACCTGTAGTGCAAAGCTAACAATATTTACACGACTCTGTTATGTGCTAAAACTTGATGCTTGCATTATCTGAGATGCAGCCATGCCAGATAGCCAGGCAGCGCCCCCCTGCTGGGTATACAGGCTAAACAGGTGTTTGTCACTTCACATAAAGACTAACTTAGCATTTCCTGCTATTAGCAAACAGACTTTCTCTAGCAAAGTTACAAACCCAAATAATGACATTTCCATACAAAACACCTCCCAATGTAACATAATAAGTGCATTTCAAATTATACATTGGTGCCTGCACCTCTGATTGAAATACGTTTCTACAACAAATTATTTCTACATGATCCAGTCACAAATAAGTTATTTATAAGTGATCCATTCACAATATATTATTACAGAATGGTGTCTCTTCTTTAATTGAATGTAACTTTAAGTCATTACTGAGATTAAGGGTGAAGTGTTGCCCTTTTGAAGGTTAAGGGCTACACATATGGAATTTGAAGTGTATTGTTTTGCCTATCACTGTACTACAGGGAAGGACTGCATAGTTGCCTACTCTCCTGGAATGTTCGGGAGACTCTCGAATTTCTGGGAGTCCTCCAGGTGCTTTTGAGTGACAATAAACTGAATAAACTAATTATAGAGAATTGTTTGCTAAAAAATAAAGTGTCAGCAAATCAGCAAGTAGCTTTAATTCATCTAGTGAAAATTAAAGTAACTACTTAACTGGTTACTGCACAGTCAAATAATATGTTGGACATCAATAATTTAAGTGTTATGGTTAATTCACATGAGTGATTTGTAAGTGTTTTTCATATTTTCTCCGGACACTTTCCCTGATTGAACACCAATGCAAGGAATATCACAATTCTGCTGACGTGAGGCTCATTGATAGGTATGCTGCAACATGAATGCTGCTCACAGGAGATTAAAAGTGTTGACATAAAAACTATGCATGTACTATTATTCTTTTGTCCATGGCGTGTTTAACATTGCCATATGTGTGCACAATACATGTGTGCACTTTCCTTGTGTCATCATTCCATCTGGAATAGGAAGCAAGAAAATTAGGGGCAGAACTTGCAAAGCTCTTATTTAAATGAACTCTTATTTTGCTGTTTGTCAGAGACCTACACATAACTGTGTCTAGGGACCATTACTAATAACCAATTAAAAGTATCTACTGACAACATTGCTCATGATTCATTCTTTTTCACACATTTCAGCTGTAATGATGCATTAAATAAACAGCTGCTTTGATTAGTTTCTGTAATTACACCTTGTACCAAAACACATAAGTTGTTCCTAAATGATGATTTTTATACATTGAGTACAATGCGTTACACATTATAACATAACATACAACACCTCATCAGAAGAGACCTAATTGTGAAGCTATCTTCAGGCTATACATATATCATAGGAATGCGAAAAATGTTGTTTTGGAACCTTCGTCGAGGATTAATTAAGAAGTAACAGAACGTTTGAGAAGTTGCTAGAGAAAGCAGACAAACTATAAGAGTAGTCAAAGTGGGGGGGTATATACTCAGGGCAGCACGGTGGCGTAGTGGTTAGCACTTCTGCCTTACAGCACTGGGGTCATGAGTTCAATTCCCGACCATGGCCTTAACTGTAAGGAGTTTGTATGTTCTGCCTGTGTGCTAACAAATTGATGTGTGTGTGTGTGTGTGTGTGTGTGTGTGTGTGTGTGTGTGTGTGTGTGTGTGTGTGTGTATATCAAAAGGGCCTATTTAATCTGTATATCTATAAAGGGTGTGTTTAATTATATAGCTATACACACATGATATATATATTTATATAGTACAACTAATTCCACAGCACTGTACTCATTCACATCCGTCCCTGCCCCATTAGAGTTTACTATCTAAATTCCCAAACATACAGACAGAGACTAGGGTCAATTTTGATAGCAGCCAATTCACCTACCAGTATGTTTTTGGAGTATGGGAGGAAACCGGAGCACCCGGAGGAAACCCATGCAAACACAGGGAGAACATACAAACTCCACACAGATAAGGCCATTGTCGGGAATTGAACTCATGACCCCAGTGCTGTGAGGCAGAACTGTTAACCACTAGGCCACTGTGCTGCCCACACAGTATACATATTATATATACACACACACATATATAGATGTATATATAAGTATATATGTATATACACACACACACACATATATATATATATATATATATATATATATATTGATTGATTGATTGATTGATTGATTGCTGCATTTCTCATTAGATTATTGATCTACAAAACTCCTCAAAAGTTCAGATTCTTAGTCAGCGCGGTCATATCAGCCTTTGCAGCCTTGTTGCTGCTGCACATGCAGAGAAAGCCTAGATATTGTCAGTTTACAACATGTGAGTGTGAAATGGAAAAGAAATGTGTTCTGGCATATACTCAAGCTGAGTGGCAGAGACAGACAAATGGAATACATGAGATCACAGAGCAGCATACAACAGCACAAGTCATCGCTATAGGATAGCATTAGGTGCGGTATACAGTGTCATATCACAGTAAGTAAATAATATGATATACACCTCTTCTGAGGCTTTCTCATTCTCCCACATCCCACTTTAATGCTTATTTATTACCCCATACCTAATTTCAGCTGATTTAATACCTTACATGCTTCAATTTAACTGCCTCTATCCATCCCCCCCAACTATAATAACACTAACGCACCTACCTTAAATGATAGTGTCAGTCAACATTTTTACTCCATTTGATCCAGTCGCTACAAATAAACAGAATATATTTTATTTAAGTTCCTTCTGCTTAAAAGTATTATGAAAGCTTTGTTTTGGTTTCAGTTTGGTAAATCTTGGTCTTGGTGCATCTCTAATTTTTTTGCCTTGTTTGCTCTTTAAATTTCATTTAAAATGTGATATAGAATATAAAATATGACTTCGTATATAATGTCAAACAAGGCGTTGACTGGGAATGAAAACTTTCATACAAAACTTCCATAGCAGGAACACAGATGGGACAGTGGGATCGCTGGATGTGCTTTGATTGACAAAAGACAAGTAGAAGTAAAGGGACAAAACCCTCCCCAGCAGGCACTGTGATAAAGAATAATAAAGGGAAGGGGATTTCTCTCCAGAAGAGCAAGGTCATCCAAATGATAGGAATAAAATAAACAATGTTTGTGAAGTGCGCTTTTCAAAAGCATTCTGGGCCTCCTGCTTCCATGGTGTGTGCAGTGTTAGGAATGTTTGATATCACGCTCTTTGAAATTATGATATATTCATCAGTTTCTCCTGTATACTCATGAACAAACTTTCTAAACAGCATCAAAGACCGAATCAAAGGGCCAGATCGGAGGCTTTTAAAGGTAATAAGGGATGTTCAAACACAGTACCGAGTTTAGATATTTTCAGGCGTCCATAGAATCGAACTCTGCAGGAAATAGCGTGAGAAAGGATTTCAGTGTTGGATTGCTTGCTGCTTATTATGAATGATGCTGCCTAACTCATTATGTGCTTTTTTTTACTGGTTTGCAAGGACACTGAGCTGTACATGAAAGGACTGTAAGCTGAGAAACATGTCATTCTTCTCATCAGTGAAGCAAAGTACAAAATGAGCTAATTTTCTTTCTTTTCCTTTTGTGGCAGAGGTAGCTCTAAATACCTCTGAATAGCTAAAAAGACTGGTTGTTTTCTGAAACAGGGTCAAGATGTCTCTGAACCCTAGGTACCGGTTTGGTTTTCATCCAATGCATCTGCATGTGGCACACATCAAGGCCAGAGAGGCCTTATACGTTGTGTTTGGTTTGTTGTGTTTTGTTTTCTTTTAGTCTCTGGTGTCCTTTTTATTAGTGAAACCAGAACAGCAAAGACGAACAAATCAACTCAGCAGGAATATATGCAGCATATTATAGAGATATTTTATGTTGAACATATATTTTAGTACAGATCTATACATATCTCCTAAAACAGATATGCAAATAACCCTGCTATAAAATAGTAGGAGCATGGGAATGCCATCTGCTTTTAGAGGGCTATTACTCTATGTTATGTACTGTGGATTTTGTTGTCCCTTTAAGCCTAATTCTCTGTAGCCTTAAAGAGCACATATTTCTCAATTTTAAAAAAAATATTTTATGCAACGATCAAACTAGGCACAATATTAATCATATGATTTGAGTTTTGATTAAGTGGAATTAACAATCTCATTGGTAAAATCTGCTGATGATTTTTCCCTGCTAATGTCACTGCCTTTCCCCACATGTCATCACGGGTACATTACCCTTTTCCCTGTTCCCCATGCCCACTGCCTTGGTGTTATCCTTCAATCCACCCTCACCTTCAATTCTCACATCCAGTCCCTCTAACAGTCCTATCGCTTCCTCCGACAATACAAAAATAAGTCCCTTCCTCACTCAGGAATTAACTAAAACCCTGGTCTACTCGCTTATAATTTCCCACCTTGAATACTGTAACATCCTCCTCACAGGTAAATTGTGTAATGCATTATTTACCATAAGACAAGTAAAAAAAAAAGGTACATATAGGGCCTAATTCATTAAGGAAAATAAAGCAAAAATAATGAGTAACTTTGAACCTTGGCAAAACCATGTTGTTTTGGAGGAGGAGGTCAATTTAAAATGTGAGGATAGATTTATAATTGGGGTAGAGCATGTCCTAGATCAACTTTTAATGTCAGTGTAAAAATAAAGCTATCAAGTATGTGTGTCCTACATGAAAAAACAGCCTGTATTTTCCTTATGTGCAAAATAATAAACTCATTTGCACCCCTTGCATTGTTAAATGGATTTTCCAAGGTTCAAAGTTACTCATTTTTTGCTTTCCATTCCTCAATGTATCAGGCCCATAGAGTATAGGGTTTTTAACACAAGAACAAAGCTTGACAGTGTGATAAATAATAAGCTTTACTTGACAGAACAAACTGTGCAATGTACAATGTACTCCCAAGTATGCATAATTATTTCACATTCATCAACAAGTGGATGACACATAAAAGTAGTTGGTGCAATAAAATGAAACTCCAGGGTGTACACATACGCAATACAACATAATACTAGAGCACCCTAAATGGTAATGATTCAGGTCATGCAGCTTATCCATCAAGAAATGCAGCGCCATACTCTCCAGACAAGTAATATGCTACATACACTTCCTATATCATGGACAACATGAGAAAGGCTAATGAGATTAGGTACGTGAAGTTTAATGGTGCAAAATCACAATTAGCCCATATTCATATTTATATTGTGGGGGTTTTCCTCTGTGACTCACAGCATCAAAACTGGGCTTATAGCCATGAGACGGAATGGGAAAGAGACCTTGGACTCCTCCAGATAAATCCTGTTGGGAAGAAGTAAGAGAAGGGATTGCCATAAGCTTTATTTCCACACAATTTAAGGAAACGGCATACAAGCTTTACTATAGGTGGTAATATACCCTAGATGATTCTCTAAAAGAGTGTTTCTCAAATCCAGTCCTCAGGACCCACTAACAGTGCAGGATTGCCAGGTGACCAGTGAAATAATTATACCACCTGCTACACTGTGTCAGTCAGTAATGAATACACCTGTGCTCCAGCAAGGAGATATGGAAAACATGTACTGCCTGGGGGTCCTGAGAACTGGATTTGAGAAACACTGCTCTAAAAGGTTCCCTAACTCCACTCCAAGTACATAGGCACACTCTTTCCCATTTGGTAGACTTGCCACCGCATCACCTCCTTCCGGAACAAGGTCTTATCCATTCTTAACTCTTTCTGACCAACAGGTTTCCATGGACCTTCCTTCTCTCCTGTCTCCTATGGGGTGAGAGTACACAGACAAACAAATTGATCTCTCACGTCCTTGCCGCCACTATTTGACCCTACTACAAAATCTCTCAAAAACTGTGTTCGGCACATAGCAAGCATGGAGAGTATCACATATTATCTACATGATACACAACACAAATTCAATGCTATATAGGGCCCCTGGTATATGAGGGAGTGCCATAACCATCAGCTTTCATTCAGGACCCTTTCTCCACCTTAACTAACCACTCCTCTTTTTGAGCGCACTTAGTGGTGGTTCTGGTTCCCCCGTGGAGGAGGCAGCACTGTCTCACTTTCTGAGATTTGGATACCATTGTTACTCTTTATGCATTACTGATTTATATTCCTAACTGCACTGCCTTGTAATTCTTTGCGTGTTATTTATAATATAAAAGTAAAGCATTTAGATTGCCTGTTAAGTACTGTTTAATGTAACCGTTTACATTCTTTTATTTTATAAATAAAACATTTAAAAAAAAAGGGCTTTCAGCGCACTTCAAAGTCTATTGCTCTTCAGCCTCAGAGAGGTCGCCGGAAAGAATAAGAGGATCTCCCACTCAGTCACATCTTAAGGGAAACTGGAGTGTCCTTGCTTAAACAGAAGTACCAGCCAATTTTTCCCAGCAGGCCATGTTCACATTTTCTGCAAAATGTCCTTTATGTAGAATCTAGCATATGTGAAATCTCACTTCAATGTTTTATCCTTGTGCTGCAGTCATGATCGTGGTGCGTCCAGGATGATCAACCTAAAGCTCCATTTATAGGCATAACATTTAAATGACTTACATTTCCAGGATTTAGGACTTCAAAGTGAAGAAAAGATGTTCTCCAATAAACAATCTTTCCGCTTAATTTTAGATTGATGTTAGAGTTGAGTCATGGATGATGAGAGCTCTGTAACTCATATTAAGTAATATTTTGGGCTAAGGTACTGCAAATTATTTTCATGTTATTAAACTCTACCTGTTACCTACACATGATGTGAGCTGAACAAATATTCAAGAAAATGCAGGCAATAAATTCCCCAGGAAGCAGTGACATCACTGTTTCCAGGCTTGTTCAAGAAGATTGAAGCATAATGTAGATGGAGTAAACTATTTAATCAGGTCATAAGTTCACGCGTTGTTCAACAATGTAAGTTGGGATGCACTTGGCTCACAAGTAAATGGCGATCAGGTGTCCTGTTGAGCCCCTGATTACTAATTAGACACATAAGGGCTGATGCAGAGTTGGGTGCAAAATGAGAGTAATTTACTCTTGAAAAAGAGCAGGGACAATGGGCATATTTCCGCCCATATGCAAAGCTGTACACATCGTGAAATGTGTCAGCCTCTGCATCATCAGCACAAAGCCCTATAGCAGGTGCAAAAGATATGCCTGCTATATCTGCAGGTCTGCATGAGCCGCATTTGTGGGAACACACCTTAACTGCAGTTGGCCAATGTTAGAATGTCCTTTCCCTGTCTCTCCCTGTTCCACCTCTCCAGGGCAGGCATGCATAAGTGCCAGATACACGCAAGTCTGTATAGGAGTGCACCCACTTTCTGGGCATGCAAACTGGTGTATGTCCCACTCTACATCTTTCCCATAATGTAAGTAATTTCATAAATATTGCTATCATTAGGGAACACAATGCACTCTTGGTGACAGACAGGAAACACCCATGATGTGACCACTGGTGTTTCCTAAATGATAAAGATGCTCTTGGCTTGACAGTGTTTGTAGTAAATGCGAAATCCGCATTACCTTATTTGTACACAATATAATATTGTAATAAGGTGTCAGATACATAAGAGAGAAGAGTGTTTGGACAGTGTTATTAGTAAATGCAAAAGTCGCATTTTTCATGTAAAATATAATTAAATACAGACATATAAAATAAAATTACAAATTAAATCCAATAAAATAAAAACAAAGGTATTACAGATGGTGGGTATGCCCTAAGGTGTCCACCTTCTGGGCTGCAGTCAGAGCTTTCATAGATGAAGTCACCGGGCTCACTCTTAACCTGACTCTTTCTAACCTACTCTTATGTGCCCCCACCCCCCGCTTAGACAAAGCTATAGACAAAATGATTCTCCATATTTCCTGTGCAGCAAAGTTTCAAATGGCCCGCAATTGAAAAGAAGCAGCCCTCCCTCACACTAGGAGGTTATTAACCGTATCTGGTTCATACCCCAGGTGGAATACCTTACCAGTCTCCAGAACAACAAGGTGATCTCCTTTCACAGAATTTGGGATGCTTGGTACTCGCACTACACATCATACCTGCCCGGCATACTGTAAAGCTACTCCTTATCCTACCGCAGTAACCCCCCCCCCCACCCACCCGGCACATTCCCCTCCCAATATTCCCTAAACACCCCATATACTTGCACCATGACAATGGCTCCTTGATTTTGGGTACAGACCTGAACCCTTTCATGGCTCTTCTCTGCACCGGCCTGTAGGACTAGTCTGGAATACTTCCTTTTGCTGGCGGTCTGTTATGACGCCGCAGCCTATGTTAACTGTGCTACATGTACCCTGACTGTAAAATTTTTGCAATGCTATACCCTGCTTGCCTGTTTTATCCATATGTTACCTTAAAACTTTTACAAATATAGAGATTTAAAACAAAACAAAGGTCTTATTTCCTGGCACAGTCTGAACGGAAATAATTAAATAATGCAAACGCAGTATAATTTAGCAGTCACACCAATGGATTAAGTGGAAAGACACAAGACAGAAATGCGTACTCAGCAATTGTTCAACTTTTGACCACCAATATTGTAACTTGAATCACAATATAGTGGTCAAGAACACACAGGAGAATAGTGAATCCAATGTGTTTTTTTCCTCCTACCCACAACGGAGGCTCAGAGTCTAACATGGCACAGATGTTCACCAGGGACACCAGCAAGGAAGTATGGGCTTTACTCAGGGCCGGTGCTAGGTTCCGTGGCGCCCTAGGCACATTTACAAAATCGGCGCCCCCCGCCCGGCACATTTCAAAATCGGCGCCCCCCACCCTGCACACTTACAAAATAGTGTGTAAGTGTGCAGGGTGGGGGCGCCGATTTTGAAAATGTGCGTCTTTTCTTACCTGCTTCTAACTTGCCTCCTCTCTGCTCCGCCTGCTCCCCTCCACTCACTGACACTGTCGGGCCGTGATGATGATGTCACGCCCGACAGTCAGTCAGTGAGTGGAGGGGAGGAGACGGAGCAGAGAGGTGGCAGTGGTGGTGAGCAATAGTCCCTCCCCCCCTCCGTGAAAGGTATGGTCAGCGGTCACCGCACAGTTTTAAAGAAATTTTTAATCTGTGGCGCCCTTCAGAGCCCTAGGCAAGTGCCTAACCCTGCCTAATGGGAACGCCGGGCCTGGCTTTACTGCTAAAGCCACACAGGTCATGGCCACTTGTGCAGGCACCAGAAGTGACCAGCAGGTATGTACTGGCGGTAGCAGGCACTAGCGTAATGTCGTAAAAATTAACTGACTGGGATAAACAGAGGTAGGACTGGAACTCCAGGTACAAACAGACTGGAAGAGGACAGTCGGAATTCCCATGTAAGAATGGGGACACCAATGGAGCTGGAAACAGAGGAAAGTAACAGAACACCAGAAGTTTCAGAGCATGACAAAAGTAATCAAACTTAAAGAAGATAAATGTTCCAAGGAATAGAGATCAAGTAAGCATCAATTTAATGAATTACCACTAAAAAAAAGTTTGATTTGACAGCATTTAGCAATTGCAATTGGCAACCTGAGGCCTTTAACAAATTGAGGCTCTTCAGGAACAAGCTGGGATTTGACAAAATATTTAGTTGAGAGAAGTAAGAAGATCAAGGCAGCATTGCTGTCTCACAGCACAGTGGTCATGGGTTTAATTCCAACTAGGGCACTACCTGTTTGGAGTTTGTATGTTCTCCCCTTGTTTGAGTGGGTTTCTTCCAGGTGCTCTAGTTTTCTCCCACTGTCCCAAAACATACTGTTAGGTTAATTGACCAACAAAAATGGACCCTAATTTGTGTGTATGTATGTGGTAGGGAATTTAGACTGTAGGCTGCAGTGGGGCAGGGGCTGTTGTGAATGATTACCTAGGACTATGACTAAATAACATGCTCAAGCTGACTGCCTCACCTTCTGCAAAACTGTGAAGTGCTTTGAGACCTGTTGTGAGTGCTATATAAATAATTATTAATATTAGGAGATTCCTAAATAATTTTGAAGTTTAATTTTCAAAGATTAAAGATATATTATAAACTCACTGTCATGTCTTTATTGATGACCTTATTCTAAGCAATTGCCACTCCAACCATAGTGGTAAGGAGAGCTTATAACTTGAAAATGACGCTTTCAGCATATGTATTTCAGAGGTATTCCCCAGAAACATGGTGACGAAAACAACATAACAAAATAAGAGGACTTTTTAAATGCGGTTATTGATCGGCACATTCTCTTATCGTGAAATTCAAAGAATGTCCAATTTCTGATGGGACAAACATTCTTTAAGACTAATAAATGTGTTTTGTCAGACAGTCGGGGTAGTTTATTGCCTATCCTTTCCATGTCATACAGCTTATGTTGGGAAAACCAAATGTGCATTACAAAGCAGATACAAGAACACAGACATGATGTTATTACTAAAGGCTGTGAAAGTTGTATTACTAGACCTTTTTGAACTGTATATGGAACATATCCAGTAGGTCTTTGTTTCAGTGGAATCACACATGTGAGACAAAGTCCAAGGAGAGAAAATGTAAATAAGAAATTCTTACAGTTGGAAACAGGCTGCATTTACATAATAAATACTTTGTCTCCTCAAGGACTTAATGAGGAAATAAAGTATTAGTTGTTCGTTTCACAGGAAAGCCATGGACGTAAATCAACATTTTGTATGATAGAAAATAACATGTATAAGATTAAGCTGTGTCTGGTTTATTCTATTTGCCAATTACATTGTTCAGGTTCAGTCTGAAAGTGCTGTATTATACGAACTTCGTGATATTTTTCAATACATAGTACTATGTATGAAACCTGTCGTACATTTGGCGCTTACAGGGTTAATAGACTTATTATGAAACGATGAGGGGTAGAAGTCTATTTACACTGTGGTTCTGTCTGGCATGAACACAGCCCTGATGAATCCCGCAGAGGAGGAAAGGCTTCAACTTGCCAGCTTCAATTTATAAACCTTTAAATTAAATGTTGTGAAATGTTGGTGCCTTTTTGAGTGAAAGTTCAGCAAATCAATTATTTCTCACTTGATCTCTATCCATGCAATATTCACTTTCTTTCAAGTTAGTTACTATGTTGCCTTATGATATAAGACACAATATTCTAGCAAGCAATAATTAATATTACATCAAAAAGTCATAACTTCTTAAAGGTTGGCCAAAAGTTGTCTGTCTGAACAATGGCGAAGTGTTTCCAACATGTACAGTTTGTGCTCACAGACTTAGACCTGAATAGTATGTTTCCCAATAGGAGCCGTAACAATTTGATCATCTAGTTAACATGATCGTTTTAATAACGGACTCGCTGTTTTTGTTCTCTGCATGAACATTTATAACGTTTCAGATCCGGGCACTTTATTACATTCATACACTGATGACAATTCCTACAGACATTCTTTAGATATGCTGCCACAGAGGTTTATTTATTCACTTGCTTTTATTTGTTTTTGTTGTTCTTGTCATTGTTCAATGCATTTTACCTGTCTAATGAAGCCAATCTTACCATCATTTTCTTTTTTACATACATACATTTAGATTCAGGTACATAACGAAAACAATTATTTGTATTATTATAATGTGACCTTTCAATGCCATTTGGTTTCTGTATTGTGATTCTTGCATTTATTATGTGCTAGATGCACAAACATGTTTTACATATAAATTTTATTGGCTGAAAATCACAGTTCTCAACTGTTCTATAATTTCAAGGGACAGTCCCAGGTTTGAATTATCTTTTCCTTGAATTTTATTTCCAATGGAAATTTCCAAATTTTTAGTTTTAACTAACTGTGCAATAAAATTCATATTTTCTGCATGAAAGATGCAATTCTTACCCTCTACGTGTAGGCTGTAGCCTTTTTTAAGCTGATGTTATTGAAGACAAGTATATAAAATGCAATAAAAGTAAGTTATCATCGATTACAGTAAACAGGACGATGCCAAGAAAAAAGTGTCCCTGGAAAGGATTTTAAAATGTTGGCAACTTGGTATACACCAAACCTCCAAAAAAGTGTACATATTTCATAACCCTGTAAATGCTACAGTGACAGAATAAAACAAAGGGTATGTTGAATTACATTAATTTTCAGAAATAAGTTAAGGGAAGAATCCCGAAAGGAATAGAGATACGTGCCAGGCATCACGTATGAAGAATAAGTCCATCTGGCGTCCCCTCTCAGTCAGCAATGTATCTGTGAATGTATATTACTGGATGGTGTTATCCTATGTTGCTTCACTGTTCTTAAATGTTATCAGATGGGTTCCTTAGATGCTGGTAGATCCTTGAATATGTCATTCGTCACATACAGCCATTGTCACTGTGGGGTTATCATTGCTTCCAGCCACCCAGAGGTATTCTGAGAAGTTGCACCAACCATCCTTTAGACAACTGCTCTCTTTACTTACATGGACTGCAAGTAAATGTATTGGGGTCAGACCACCATGACGGCATATGCAAGCACTGGTTACCACTGTATGCAATGTTACTGGTGATTTCTTTAACCTCCCATCAGCAACATATACACTATATGGACAAAAGTATTTGGCCACACCTGTTAATTATTGAATTGAGGTGTTTCAATCAGACCCGTTGCCAGAGGTGTATAAAATCAAGTACCTAGCCATGCAGTCTCCATTTGCAAATATTTGTGTTACAAAATGGGTTGTTTGGAAGAGCTCAGTGACTTCAAGTGTGGTACTGTGATGCCATATTTGCAGTAAGACGATTCATGAAATTTCATCCCTACTGGATATTCCACGGTCAACTGTAAGTGATATTATCAGAAAGTGGAAGCGTTTAGGAACAACAGCAACTCAGTCATGAAGCGGAAGACCAGGTAAAAATCACAATTAAATGAATGAGTTTCCATAGCCGAGCAGCTGCATGCAAGCCTCACATCACCAAGACCAATGCCAAGCATCGGATGGAGTGGTGTAAAGCACACTGACACTGGACTCACTGGTGTCACTTACCGGACTATGAGTGCCTCTAGTTTTAGACATGGGTCTCTCGCTCTCTTGCCGGCGCCTGTCTTGCGCCGCGGCCGTCCGCCATCTTGACCAAAGGATTGAATTGAGGTGAATTGAGATTGAATTGTGCAAGACCCACGGACGGTTAAAACCTTGTTCCTAGTCTCATTGGATAATTAATCACCCCTCACTATTTAAGGCACCTGTTGCCCTATTACCTTTGCCTGTTCTTGGTCCTCATTCTATTGAGACACCGAAGAGTTTCCTGTTCCTGATTGTGCTATCTGTTTGCTGTGGACGCTACCTGCACCTGGACAAGTTCTTCTCTCCACATCAGTGGTAATACCTGCCAGCCGCAGACCGCTCCATGCTACCTTGTATCGTGTCTGCGCCTGGACAAGTCTTCTCTCCACATCAGTGGTAATACCTGCCAGCCACAGACCGCTCCATGCTACATTGTATCGTATCTGCACCTGGACAAGTCTTCTCTCCACATCAGTGGTAATACCTGCCAGTCGCAGACCGCTCCATGCTACATTGTATCGTATTTGCACCTGGACAAGTCTTCTCTCCACATCAGTGGTAATACCTGCCAGCTGCAGACCGCTCCATGCTACATTGTATCGTACCTGCACCTGGACAAGTCTTCTCACCACATCAGTGGTAATACCTGCCAGCCGCAGACCCCTCCATGCTACATTGTATTTTACCTGCACCTGGACAAGTCTTCTCTCCACATCAGTGGTAATACCTGCCAGCCGCAGACCGCTTCAGGCTACCTTGTACTCTACCTATCTCTGGACAAGTCTTTACTTCATACTAGCGGTAACACCGGTCAGGAGCAGCTTACTCTACTACTTTGCATGTTGCCTATTTTTGGGACTAAAGTCTATAGTTTCTCGGGAGTATAGCTGCGAGTTGCTGACTCTCCTATTACGTTGTTGATTGACTGTTTGCATAGACTTTCTCCAGTTGTCTAGTATTTGCCTGCTGTATGCTACCTGCATGCTAAGCACTTTGGAACTCTCTTCTCCTTTTATCACTACTCATCATTCTGCCGTGCTACCATTGTTTCCACTGCTCAGAGACTATGCATATATATCATTGACATTCCTTCTTCCATCCAGTTTGTATAGTTCCGTATATTCACCACACTCCCCAGAGGGCCGCGACCTGCACAGTGGCAGCCGCTAAACCAATACTTCCTTGCGGGAGTTCCTGGAGAAGACTAGCCACTGTGTTAGACTCCACGTCTCTGGTGAGTAAAGCTACACCTGGTGAATTCTGGGTAAAACTCCTAGTGCCCGTGACAACTGGACTGTGGAGCAGTGTAAACGTGTCCTGTGAAGTAACAAATCAGGCTTCTCTGATTGGCAGATTGATGAGTCTGGCTTTGGCGGATGCCAGGAGAATGTTACCAGCCTGACTGCATTATGCCAACTATGAAGTTTGGTGGAGGAGAGATAATGGTATGGGACTGGTTTTCAGGGTTTGGGCTAGATCCCTTATCTCCAGTGAAGGGCAATCTTAATCCTTCAGCATACCAAGTCATTTTGGATAATGCTGTGCTTCCAACTTGGTGGCAACAGTTTGGGGAGGGCCCTTTTATATTCCAACATGACTGTGCCCCAGTGAGATGAGATCAGTGTCGATGAGTTCAGTGTGGGAGAACTTGACTGGCCTGCACAAAGTCCTGACCTCAAGCCCATCAAACACCTTTGGGATAAACTGAAACGGAGATTGCGAGACAGGTCTTCTCGTTCAATCTCAGTGCCTAACCTCATAAAGGCTATACAGAACGAATGGGCACAAATTCCCACAGAAACACTCCAACATCTTGTGAAAAGCCTTCCAACAAGAGTGGACCCTATTATCATTGCAAAAGGGGGTCCATCTCCTTATTAAAATATATGTATTTGAATACAATGTCATTACAGTCCCTGTTGGTGTAATGGTCAAGCGTCCGAATACCTTTGTCCATATAGTGTATGTAAAGAAAATGTACAAACCTAGAGCGATAGTTAGTTCTATAGCACATTAGGGTGCAGCTAAACACTAAGAACAAAGCAGAATGCTGCAGTACTTGATAACTTTCATACATGAACAATATATTGTATTGCACTAAAAAGAACAGTAGTAGAAATAATTATGTATGTGTTAATGGTCTGCCATAAAGAGAGAATGGAATTAAATGCATACATTTAAATGTCTGACTATCTAGGACACAACAATGATTGAGTTTTTAAACCTTGGTAAGCTTTGCAGGTTTAGTAAATAAAGATTTCTAGCAAATGCATGCTTCAAGCCAGCTTCTAACGTTAAATTATTCTGTGTTAACCCTATGTCATTTGTTGGAGCTTCTGAACAAGGATTTATTGTGAGACAACCCCCTGTAAAAGGCAGTTGTGGGAAGATCACCAATTAATTGCATAGCAGGAGTGTCTTCAAATGTTCTGCCACAGCCTGCTCACAGCAGTGGATTAATTTCATTAATGATTTCCTGTAGAATGAAGATAAACTAGATGAATGCAAACAAAGCTGAAACTCATTTACAAGGATGTGACAGCCTGAAATACAAAGTTTTACACCAAACTGCTAAATATCTTTCATTACTAATTACGTTTTATCTGCATTACATTCTTTCTTCCGTTAAGCACAAAAGTAATGGTGCATTTTAGAAGTGGAGATTGATTTAAACGAATACTTTCATGAAGGGATATTTATGTTTGTCAATATAATCAGCTTTCAAAGCTGTTAGAAATATTTAGAACAACAGCACTTGAGGAGAGGATGAAAGTTGTTCTTTTATTAAGCATCACATCAGCTAAACATTTTATTGCAGCTGATCTTTAATAATTACATTAAATGAGAAACCTTCATTGGAAATATTTTAAGTAAGGTAATTTATCATTGTTGTTTTCAGGCTAAACATTAGTGAAAAATGATACAAAACTATAACAGAATATAACTGTTTAGTACACTATGGTAGCATTAGTTGTACAATAAACTTGTGACAGTGTCTACTTTGCCTCCATTGTCCGAGGCACCGGCTGCTTTATGTGGTTTATCGTACATCAAATGAAGAATTTTTAAAAATATATAAATTTGTGTCTATTCTATCTCCCCCGCTAATAAAGTTAATAATTTGACACTTGTACCAAATCTTAACCTATATTGTTTATGTTTTCTTTGTATAAAAGTTTGCAGGATAACCTACAATCTCACAACAAACGTATGAGAATTGGTTGGACATACAAGGTCACACATATCCTAAACAGATCAAGCCACCTAGGCTGGGTACACACTAGATAACTTTTCAACCAATTTGTTATCTATGACTAACGAATGAAGTTCAGATCAGCATGTGATTCATACGTACACACTATACATATTTTAAACAAATTTTACACGATTTAGCATCCGGACTGTGATTTTTGTCAGTCTTAACATTGTCTGAAAAGATTGTGACTCTGTACACATTGTGCAGATATATAACCTCCCAGCAGCAGTATTCTAAATACATTTAAATAAAAGGCTTAACAATACACAGAAGTATCGGAAAAAAACATGTAATTATGTTAATAATACAGAACTGAAAAGATGGACACGTCATATCAGTAAATAAATTATAGTTTAATGAGAATATGTATTTTCTCCATACTCAACACTGCAGCCCGACTTATCTTCCTTTCCCGCTGTACTACATCTGCCTCCCCTTTCTGTCAAGCACTGCACTGGCTCCTCCTCCACTTCAGAATCCTCTTCAAACTCCACACTTTCACTTACAAAGTCCTCTCCAACTCCACTGCTTACGTGTCTGACCTTATCTCCATTCATACTCCCTCTAGCCGACCTCGGTCAGCTAACGACCGCTGCCTGACCTCCCATCTGGTTACCTCGTCTCATACCTGCATTCACGACTTTTCTCGTGCTGCCCCCATTCTCTGGAATGATCTCCTTGGCTCTATCAGACTATATCCTAGCTATACTCCCTAAAACATAGCTGTTCAGGGAAGCCTACCCTTTTTCTGTCTATCCTAGCCCCTGCCCTTCACTACCTATTCCTTCATGACTCCTCACCCTCTCCGCTTTCCCCCCTCTGTTCACCTCACTACCTGCTTTTTCATCCTCCAGACCTCTACTTCCCTCACAATACTCCCTGCTTTGTGTCCGTTAGTCTGCCCCTCCCTTTTAGATGGTAAACTCTTGTGAGCAGGGCCCTCTTGTCATCATGTCCTCCTCCTTTTGTTATCTTTCCCCTCAGCTCCCCTACTTGAATTCCTCATCTCTAGGCCCTTTGTCTCATCTTCCCACCTTACTGGCTTTAATCCTGTTAATTGTGCCCACACTCCGGGGGCACAAGTTAAGCTTTCTTTATTTCTCTCTCCCCCTTCCTCTCTCTAGCTTTAGTATCATAACCCCCCACTTTTATCTTCTTAGTACTAGTGGACTGTTAAGTTACTGCACTTTATTTGTATTGCTCTGTATGCCATATTCTGTTTTGTCCTATGCTCTACTGCGCTGCAGACACTTTGCGGCACCTTAGAAACGAGAATAATAATATTTTCATGTGTTAAAAATGCATGTTTTATACATTTGCATATAGGAACATGTAAATAACATATGGGACATATAAAACAGGTTGATTATTGGTTCTTCATTAAAAGAACACTATTCCCATTGCTTGACGTTTTGACAGCGCACCAAGTGACAGACATAGAGATAACATCAAAAATGTAAACATACTGTTATGATCGGCCTTATATCTTTGTGTGCATTTTACCCTGTGTTATTATTTGCCTTGTTTTCCTGTGTGCATATTACCCTGCAGTACATGTGATCCTCCAGAGGTGCTGTTGTTTGGCCTTCCTATCAGGGGTTAACCAGCACTGCTTATTAATCATCCACACCTGTCTGTGGCCTATATATGCCTGCATTTTCCTGTATCCTTTGCTGGTCATTGAAGTTCCTGGCCTGCTCATGTGGCTCTGTTCCTGAATTACCTGCATGTATCTCTTTTCCTGGTTTCAGTTAAGTTATTGGCTGCATTTCTTTATCATTTACTGTTGTCTGCCAAGATCTGGAAATCCATTGTTTCATTCAACTTGAACTATTTACTGTTTATTTGCCTTCCCTGGACTATACCTTTACTGCAATAAACAGTTTAAACATTTATATCATGTGTCTAGCTCCATGGCTGTAATCAAGGAATGGGTTTTGAACAGAACCATAACACATACATGTCCAGAAAAGCGATGCAGTTGAAGGGACTATCGTCAAAGCGCTACGGATTTTGCTGGCGCTATATAAATAAATGATGATGATGCGCACCTGTCTCTTTTGTTGGAGCCGACACGCTTTCAGCACTGGTCAAGGAGGAGTGAAATCGGGACTTGATTCAACAAAGCGGACCCAGTGGGGAGATTGTAAGTTCGAGTCATCTAGGCTAAACCTCCTCTATGTAACAAAAGGTCCCGAGATATATCCTTTACTCCATATATTTGGCTGTTCCATCTACAACTGACTGTCATACTGCTCATATGTCTAAGTTATCAGTATGATCCTATGTGGGACACTTACCGGACATGGTATTTAAGTTATATACATTAAAAAATTTTCCATCAATACTGCAGTAGTGTTTTGAATTTATTAACTAGTCAATATTCATTTGACTATTTTATCATTTGGATATGATAATTGCCATTTTGGGTTTTTTTAAGTGAATTTTGTATTATTGCCTTGAATATCTATTTAGGATTCATCAATTGTTATTTATATCAATTGATATACACTTCTGTGAGTCTCCCTTCAGCACTGTATGATTTTTATACTGATTATCTATTTTATGGGATGCAACACAATCCTTTATACAGCTGCGGGTGGTGACTCATTTAAGTATGAAGTTATTTTCAGCGCCAGGTGATATCAGTTTGAGAATTGGAACAAGGTTGTTAGTCCGTTTTAAAAATTAAATGAAACAATATTTGCTTTGGAACAATTCTTGTTCATTGTTGGAGCGTATACACTAATGCGACATTGGGTCGAGCACTCGATTATCCAGTGATTGGCCTGACAATTGGTTGACAACACAGGAGTGTGTACCCAGCCTCTTAAGTACAGATTTAAGTTACAAAGAATCAACAATATATCAATGTGAAATGAGAGTTTTTTCTGGCGATTTGAAAAAGGATGAACTGACAGCAAACCGTCATTTTCAAGTCTCTGTCCACATTTTTAGCCATTGTAAGACGGTCACAAACTTCAATAAGTTTGTGAGCATCTTGCCCAATTTATTCCAATGCTTATGAAAGCAAAGTTTTAATGTCCTAACAGTAGTCTTGTCCATCTGAGAAGCTACTGCACGGAACTTTGCGCTTATTCACATAACACTTTTTGTTTCTCCCTTCTGATATGCTAGGATCTTTACGTTATTTTTACCAACATCAGAAATTAGATTTTAACACTTCTTCAGCGTCTTCCCAGAAAATGTGTAGGTGTTCTAGATGTGGTGGACTATAAAATTCCATAATCCTACCAGGATCACTCTAGCATTTTTTTTGAAAGGAGAGGGAGTTACTCTCCCATGTCTAAACTCTCTCCACGGGCCAACTATATTTAATACAAACCAGATTATTGGTCAGACATTGTTATAAGATCAATTTCTGTTCTGTCCCCATTTATTGACAAGGATATAAGAAAATGATCAATCCTTGACAAAGTATTATGTGTGGAAAACAAACAGGTATATTCTCAGTCTGTAGGATGACAGGAGCTACTTATCGGTTTCCCATCAATGATCAGTGCCACCAATAGATTGAAATCTCCCCCTACTATCAATGGACTGTCCTCAAAAGGATAAAATTTAGCCGTTACATTGGGAAAAACGTTTGTCATAAATATTAAGGACATAAGACTACACAGTACCTACTTCGAATTACCTACTGACAACTTAACAATTACCTATCTCCCATTTCTATCTATATTTAATGACCAGTTTCAAAAGCATTTCCTTTTCTGATTAACATACCAACTCCCTGTGCATTGGAGTCGAAAAAGGCATATGCAGTTAGTCACCTTGTAATTGTTCATGTTCTTTGGAGGTCTGTGTGTTTCCTGTAAAAATATATATACTCAATGTTTACTTAAGTGTGAAATTATTTTCTTTGTGCTTGGCAAGAGAAATGAATCCTCCCCGCCCAACACTCAATGAAACAAATTTCAGAGCGGACAACTCGGCAGTAATATTGAGATGAAAGAACGTCTCCATGCAATCTGGACGCCTCTTTTTAATCAACAGTGTAAAAATACATGCAACCTTTTTTGATAGCTATTCCCAGAAAGAAAGCAAAAAAAAACCCCAAACAACAAACAAACCTATGCACATGCAACAAAAGACATAGCATTTGGTTCAATGAGGTCTTCTGTGGGCAAATGTTATAATTATTTATATCTTTGGGCTGACACTGTACCTATAAGGAATATTTTTAAACATGTTTTACCTGTGCAACTCAAACTTTAGTACTTTTCAAAAACATTTAAAACACTTATGTGGCCATCACCCCCCCCCCCACCCCACTTAGAACTTGTACCTTTAGAAGGATAAGTCGCATTATAGCTAATCAAGAAAATTCCCTTTTAGTAACTTTTTAAAAACTCTGGGTTTGACCCTATCTACACAATGTTCTTATGATAGAGAACAAAACGTATAACATAGAAAATGTGACTTATTTGATTGGGTAACAATGCATTAATCCTTTAATATTGTATTTTCAAATTGTAGTGCTTTAGGTGTAAAGAATGGCATGTAGTTTTTTGCATTGCACCTTTGATAACTTGAACCCAAGCTCTAGTTCCACCTATCACCTATGTGCATACATAGACTGGACTACTTAAACAACTTACCATCCTCAGATATGCTTTCAGACTGGTCTAAAGAGTTGTGCTCAGAGGAATATTGGCAGAGTGGCACTGAAGTGCTCTATTCCGATTATAGCCCTTGTGTGTTCATAGGCTTTGACTGCTTTTTATCAGACCACGTTCTGTGACAGTGCAACCACCCATAGGAAAAGGCCAAGAGAAATGTCAGACATTGGCTCTTGCTGTGAGTGTATTTGTTTCCATAACAGTAAGAAGGTAATTTATCCCCCACTAAAATCACAGTGTATTCAGAGATTTCCTTATGATTTCTAAAAAGTGTTTAGAGGAATCACATTGAAGACTTATGATGTGAGTATGCAGTTGAGTTTAACAGAGTTGCCTCGGCAGGTACAAAAGTCTTGCAACAAGAATGAGAGCAGTTAATGAGAGAGGAAGATAGGTTCATGCCAGGCACAAGCACCTAGGGTCACTGTTGATTGCTTATTATATAAACATTGCTGTGAAAAGGAAGTGAATTAGGTGGCAGAGGTTTCATAATCTTGGCTTTAACACGGCCATCCCAGTAGAATCATTACTGCATTAATCACTAGTATAGGAGTAATATGGAGCTCTCAGAATTTGACAGCGGAGAATTATTATGAACTAGAGGTGCCAATATAACACCACAAAAATGTAATGCTGACCATGCAGCCATTTATACTGTATATAGTGTGGCAAAGTGATTCAGTTTTTTAAGGTAATTGACAGATTGTTGCTTCTGCATTTCATTACTACTGTGGTATAAATACACCAATGCTTTGAGCTAAGCACCCGATAGACAAATACGAGTTTTTGCGGCACAGGAAACTGAAAAGAACAGGAAATGGTGAAGAATGCACATAAGTAGCAGTGCTCTTGATATTGTAGGGCGCCAAAGGTTTATATAGCTGTACAAATGGGCCATAGACAATATACCATACCAGAGGTAGTGGATACCAGGTCTAATCCAATCATTTCAACAGTCCCTTGCTTCATCTCGGTGCACGTAAGATATTATTCACATTTAAAGCAATGGATTGAAAAAGGAGATTAAAATATTTGGAATTTGAAATAAAGATAACCCCAGTGCCCCATTCATTACCTTCAGGTATGACACATTAATGAAAACGGAAAAGTTTAAATTAATAATTGGGGAGTGAAAATACATCATAGTAGGCCATGGTTATGTCTAATCATTTTGAAGATAGGGCTTAAAAGTGCATGTCATATTACTTAGAGCATGATCAATGGTTAATTTGCCAATAACTATGAGGAACACATTCTCATACTCAATACTTGACCAACAAATGTAGTTAGTCATTTAAAAACATTATAAAAAGAAAGTAGTTTTATTAGAGTGTGCATGTTGTATTTTCATTTATCTGTTACAAGGGATATTCAAAGTACTAAATAGAGTGAACAGTGGAGTCCTAAGGAGGGATCAGCACCAAAGAACTATTACTTCTATTATATTCACTTCTATCCATTACATTTTCCTTTTGATTAACAATTCTATGTGTTTATCTATCTATCCATCTATATTGTGTCTGTGATTAACTCTCAGCCTACCAGACTAGTTTACTGTATCAGATGAAGAATGCCTAGATGATCAAATAAAGAAACAATATTTGCAGCAACGATGTTTCAACAAAACAATGTTTTATTGAATTTTTACTTAGCACATACAATGAAAATAGAAAAATAAAACTGCAGATGAGTTTCAGAAAAAAAGAAAAAAAAAAAAAAGTGCAAATCAACTGTTAAGCATTTTTTTGCAGTCCAAAATAAGTAATTAAGTAAGTCTGGTCATCTTAGTTTTTTTAAACAGTAAAAATGATATAGCTTGAAAATGTGCATCGCATTCAACAATGTTTTAAATATTTCCTGATCTGATATTTTGTGTGTGTAAAACAAACTGAAGAAAAAGCACAAATAGGCGATATTTATTTTTTGCCCTTTCATATTAACAGAAACATCTGTCTAACTGGAATAGCAGACAAACACCAGGCAGTAATAAATTATGTCTGAATCACATTAATCACGGAATCATCCACTTATGACAACTAGATCATTTTTACAAAATCATGTGATCTGCAATCTCTCCAACACACAGGCAAATGTATGGATATAGCTGGAAAGTAGCTCCTAAATTTTTACTGATATAATCAATCTTTTTGGAGGTATATAGTACAGTGTTTTACCTCTTATCAAATAACGGTGTTTATCTTAGGCTATAACTGAAAGAAAAGCAATTAAAATATGTTTTTTTTAAAAAGATGTGGTGTGAGATTAATCTAATCTCACTTTGCAATTAATGAAATCATTTTTCAACAATCATTATAATTAAGGTTTGTCATGTTGTTCCTCCCTCTTAGTATTTTTGCTTGTATATTTTGACAGTCTGTGGAAACAGCAACATCTGCAGACTCTCAACAGACAGTAGCTTAATAAGAAGGAATCCTAACAGAATAGGTCTTATTATAACACCGATACAATCATGATGTACGTTTTTATACAACACATCGTAACATTTTATTATAATCACTGAGAAAAACAAACAATTCTCTCCCTGTGCATGTGACAGGTACTCTTTAGTAAAGTAGAACTACAGTTTTCATCTAAAATGGTAAAATGGACATATTGCACAAAAGACAAACAAAACATGGCCACATAAACGTGGTTATTCCTACCACTGAGAAACGTCTGCCTAGTTTTTTTTCCGGTTAGGTGATTAATTCTGATTACGTACTGTACTTCTCACTTACAAAATACTTTCATTGCAGGTTAGAGATGATATTACATGTAGCACTCTAAAACAAAGAAGGTTCCTGTGCAGTATTACTTCTAGACTATTATGAGTGTACACAAATGAAGTGACAAATCCTACAGCAAGTATTTTCCATTTAAGAAGTTATGGCTATTTTATTTTGTGAAAGGAAGACCAGCGCCATACAAATTGTAGAAACGGCTTACAATGTGACTGCATTTACACATTATTAACGGCTTGTCATTTTTTTAATTAAAAAAAAAAAAAAAAAAAGCCAGATAAACATGGCACGAGTATCAGAAAAACATATTGCAAATAAATTCCTCAGAAATTAATCATACAAAAGCTGTGTGCATTGGACTTCAGTGCATATATACGAGTGTTGTTTATAGGCTATATATTACACTATGTGACAATGCATAGCTTTGGTACTACCTGTTGCCTTTCTTGGTAACACAAAGAAACAGATACATATTGGTTATTTTAAAAAGGTCTGCAGAGAGGAAACACTCTTTAAAAGGAACCTGCTGCTTTTTAAAGTCACTTTTAAACACTACCTTTTGCACCATCAATGTGATAAACGATAAAAAAAAAGAAGAAGTTATTTTTATGCTCTCTACACGTGGCAAATGTCCTTGGAAAGCCCAGCGTGCTCCGGGGCAGGTTCCTTAGCACAGTTCTTCTGACCTGCCAGTGTATGAGAGTTCTGACGTTGGTGGACAAATATTTTTCAGATTGTTGTCAAACATACATAGTCAGATGACAGTGCTACATTAGCACAGACACATGCTGAATGCATGCATACATACATACATATATGTAGTCATCATCTAAACGCATCTGCCATATGTCCCATTAGACATCTAAATAGCAATGTGGAGCAGAGGTCTGTTTGTGCCCATACAGGTGGCAATATATGGTTTATTAAACACAGCCTAATTGGGTTCTAAATATAACAATTTGGGGGAAGAATCTTATAACAGTATATGGACAATATTCAGATAACACCATGAATTAAAGAATATATATGTATATCCCACCAGCAGCTAACTACAGAGATCATTCAATTAAAAAAAAGCTTTATTTAGCATTCACAAAGGTTAGATTGTGGGGCATATTCAACTGTTGTGTTACAGCCAAAAGTAACGCACCCCGCGCACTATTACTGTCATTATGGTAATATTGCGCGTAAATACCGGTACTTTTCTCGCTGGATTTCAGCTCGCGGCTCAGGGAGCTGCGAGCTGAAATTCGGCTTACTATTACCGTAATGCCGGTAACAGTTTTTCCGTGGCAGAAACCACTGACACATGAATATGCCCCTTAGGGGCATATTACCGTAATATGCCCCTAAGGGGCATAACGGTAATCGTGCGTGGACCGCGGGATTTTCGGCAATCCTGCCGACAATTGAATATGCCCCCTTAGTGTCATAATATTTATAAAAAAAATTTTTTTAAACATTCTCCTCCTTTCACAGATAATAAAGTGCTCATTACAAAAGGATAAAACATAAAAGAGCAGTAAGACTCCAGATAATTGTCATCATATTCCAGACCAGACCAAAAAAAATAGGATAGGATGCAATATATATTCCAGTTGCAATACATTGTTTACCCACTTCACACCCTACCAAATTCTCGGCACATCATTAGGAGGCAAATTCTAATTCTTATGACTCCTTTACAAAGCCCTAAAGACGCTGTTTCTACAGAGCACAGAACAGTCATTTCTAATCATGTGCAAATTAGCTCTTGGTGTGCAAGGGATTAGGAGATGATATTAAGTTTTCCAGCAATAATCCGTGAAACCGCTTAATTCACATTAATGAAAATATTTTTTTTATAATTAAAGACTGCACAGGAAAATCTAAAACTTTACCAGATTAAAATAATGTAAATGTGTTTATCCTTTACAGAAGACAAACCACCTAGCTCCTTTCTACTGTCTATTGGACTACATAGCAGAGCTATGTATATAGACTATTATCCCCTGTAAACTACTAAACACAAGCATTACAATTTGATCTTTCTGTCTCAGGATTTTAATATGGAAAAAAGGGATTTAGATCATTTATTAGGTTAAGAGATTGGAGAGCTTACTTACAGTTAGTGAATGTTCTAACTTTTAAACTCTCCTTGTATAGAGATGCTCACTGTTGTTTTTTTTTTTGATCCTTGGGATTCCCCTCAAAGCACTATATAATTTATTTAATGTGATTTTCAAAGATTTGGGAAACCAAAACTACCTACATGGCACTTGGAAAAGTATTTTAATAGCACTAAATAGTGAGATTATTGGTTAAACAGGTAAATGACAGGCAAGAAGGTAATTTGGTTAGCAGAATGAACGGCTATTAATGTTTTAAGCAAGTCTGGTAAACACACTGTCTACAGTTTAGCAATGAGGTATTCTAAAGATCTATGCACTTCGGTAGGAAGAGAATGTTATAAATCACTGTGTGGAACATGAAGATGTTTCTGATACTTTGTGAAAGTCTTTTGGGGAAGAATATTTGTTCAATCATTGTTCAAACTGACAGATCACGAGATGATTTGAAGATGATAAAATTATATTGAGACCACAAATGATTGTATGGCACATATTAAACAGTATCAAGTACCTTTGTTCTATTCATACAAAAAAAGGCTAATGTTAGTAAAAAATAGACATATTATTCATATTTAAATTAACTTAATTGAGCTAGTGCTTGGACACAACAACATTGACACATGGTCATACGAAGATGCATATTTACAATGGATTAAGTTTTTGTATTTTGTCTGCAAAATTATTGTACTCTTTTAGGGAAACTCTACTCATGCTGAAGCCGTATACACAATGGGAAAAGCATGATGCCGTCTAATCCAGCAAAATGGGTTAACACTTCAAACATTTGCTAATGAGAAATAAGAATGTGGGCAGTACAATAAAAACTTGCATCGACCCACTGATGTGTCGGAATGGGAACAGGTCATGTCTAACATGCTACACGTCTATTTTTGCTTCAAAAACCGTCGGTCTTGTACAGGATTTGGAAAGTCTTCCATTCGCCAAATGTGCAATCTTAAAAGGAGATATTTACACATATATTTAATTACTAAACCCAACAACGAGAGCTGCTGGAAACCAATCTTCTTGTTTAGTAGTCTTCTAGTCTATTAATCTGGAGTGTTGAACACCTTGTTGATTCACATTGGTAAAATAAAGGAATGTCTGCTTGCTTGTGCCTGAAAGAAGAAAAATGTGGTCACTTAAAAGCACACTGAACAGGTGACAATATGTTATACAAAATGATTAACAATCTAGTATTTACCCAAGTCTGGGCAACGGTCATAAAAACATAAGTGATCAGCCTTTAATCCAATTCTGTGATACTGAGCATATGCATATCCTGATGTTCCTCAAGCAGTGAAGTATTCAGCATAATGTTACTAGCTAGAACAAAGTATGTGAGATAATCTTCTGCTACTCTTAGCATTGCAAAGAATCAATTCTACTCTTAGGAGATCACATACAGAGCGAGATGACCCCAGTGAATAATGGGGTCACAAAGTCTTTAAAAAAATGACAATAAAACTTTTGAAAGACTATCAAACGTAAAATACAGTGAGATTTATATGAATAAGAGCTACTGCCGACACTCACATGGATGTCTATAGAAATTTCAAGACCTTATAAAAGAAAATATTTCAACTACATAGAACATTTTTCAACGCAACGGGTCTAAAAATGACAAGTAGTTTGCTTTCCGTTACAATCATCTTAAATTGGGATGTCTACCTTCAAAAGTGAAGGACCCTATTCATTTACATTATTACTAAAGGCCTTGGGTCACCAATTATATACCTTAAGTATAGAAATGGCCTATATTCAGCTAAACCTGTACCATACACTGCCTGTTATACTTCCTATCCAACACTTCCCATCCTTAGAGAACTTAGGAGTGAGGAGCTCCTCTACTTTGCATCCATCTCAGGCACCACAGAAGAGTCTGGCTTTCTCTCTCCCAGATAAAAACCACTAATCTAAAATATAAATAAAAGTAGAGTAAAATCCCTTCTGTGGCAAACATGTCTACTCTGATCAAAGGATTATATCAAATATTCCAGTCCTGATAACAGTTACAATTTACATTTTTGGATTAGTGCTCCTTTAACAGAAGTGTTCTGTAGAGAATTATGGATTCAATGAGATCACAAACACAACAGTGTAAAAAAGAAATAGCATGCATTACTTTACGATTTAAACTTTTTGTCCTATATCAGCAGACTTTTAGCTATAACCTTAGAATTGTGGGATGTGTATTTTGTGGTTTGTGGCTAAATGTGTGCAATGCACTCAACCACAGATCTGTACTTTACCACAACCGCAGAGAAAAATCAAGGTTAGACAGAACAGGTGAACGATGGGTGCCACACTCTTTCCTCACCTATGTATTTTTCTAATTTATGCAGTTTAGGAAACCCTTTTTATTATGCCAATGTCAGGGATGTTAAAATAATGTGGAATTCAGAAGACAGGCTGTCAAGTAGGCGGCCACGGGATCTTTTAAGGAGGAAGGGGAGATGAGCATCCATTGGTATAAACAGAAATTACTCCCATTGGTGCACTGCATTTGTCCAGTCCTGGATTATGTTATGAGGGCCATATAAAATGTATAAGTAACTTCGATACCCCGTACTCGAATATAAGCCGACTTTTTCAGCACATTTTTTATGCTGAAAAAGCCCCCCTCGGTTTAAACTCGAGTGAGTCCCTGGTCTCCGGTCCCTCAGCCCTTAAATTCCGCCGTGGAACGCATGTGCGTTCCACTGACAGGAAGTTCGGCATTTGGACCGCAAACTTGTGTTCGAAATGCCGAACTTCCTGTTAGTGGAACGTACAAGTTAAGGACTGGAGAAAATCCCTCCCTCCCAGGCACAGAGGAGAGTAAGCATAGGGGGACATATCCAGAGCTCCTCGTCAATGAGAAAGAGATGCAATATCTGTGTACTGTCCTAAAGACAGCCTAGTAGGAGACGGGCGCAGTACCTGGGGTGAGCAGTTTATCTAGTAATTATTAATGACAAACATATCCTCTCCAATATTTTCCAAATTGTGGCATCTGCAATCCCATGTGAACGCTATATACACACACCTTACTAATATGGTTGCTGGTTGCTGATTTTTTGGTACATTTGGAGACATTTTGGGAGCCTGAGTATATTAAAAGAAGCAAGTCATTTTCCACCCTAGGCTTATACTCGAGTCAATAAGTTTTACCAGTTTTTTGGGGGCAAAATTAGGTGCTTCGGCTTATATTCGAGTATATACGGTGTATATATATATTATATATTTAGTTGTAGCTTCACTATAAACAACTTTGCAGAGTACAAGTATTAATACTTATAATGAACCTCATCCTTATATTTGCCAGCTTTACCTATTTCCATTGACAAAGTATTTATTAACATTTGTTAATTTACTTGCTAACATATATTTATATAGTGCAGGCATATGGGAATAAACACAGTAATAAAACCAAGGCTGAGTAATCACAGACAAAGAAGTAGGAGGGCCCAATCTACGAGCAGAGTTTGCCCCCTTTGATTACATTACATGGTAGGTGCTACATTTGCAGACAAGGCACTCGCTGTCAGGGAAGATGAGCCCTTGGACACAGCTCAGGACTGGATGTGGCTGGTATTATGGTAATTGTACAGTAAAAGAAATTGTAAAACTTTTGCAAAATCATGGATTAGGTGTTTATTATGCTAGCATTTTTATTAATAAATGTGAAATCAATGTAATGTATGTAAAATCAATATAAAATGCAGCATTTAAATTGCTGTTCCTGGTCACCTTCCAGAATAATCAGTGGAGAAGCACACAGCCTTCATCACTTATGATTTGTAGTCTCAAGTGATTATGCAGTAGCCTAGCATACAAAGCAGCATGGGCCATCACTGCAGGGGGTGAGGATGCATGCTGTAAAGTGCTATCCTCTAGATATATAGATTTAATAGCACGTCTGGTAGTGTCATTTCTAAAACATTTTATGACACTTAACACATGTTCATTATATATTTGAATGGCGAGGCTCAATATGAAGGAAAATCAGTTGATGAATAGTTATTGAAGGACAAATTGCCTTCTACTTCACATAAATGGTAATTCAAATAAATGTCAGTATTTTGACTATTTCAAGCATTTTCCCAAGAGACAGTGGTTTTTAGTTTGTATATAACTTCAGATGTAACTGTGTTTTAGTGCTTAAATGCATACGAAGAGATCAGGTGTATTTAGTGTCTTCTAAATTGCACACAAAATCATAGTGCTGCAAGTTTGGTAAAAAATAAATAAATGGGGATTTCATGCAAATAGAATCTGAAGGAACTGCACAAAATTGAGGGTATTATGTTTTTGTGAAACGGAGGTTAACAATTAGATTTTTAGATTTTAGAAAAAGGCAGTTTAAATGCGCTTATGTCAGGCAATAAAAGTGGAAGAGGCCAATGTGAATATCGTGCACTGGTGAGATTTAGAAAGATCAAAACAGCTACCTGCAAGTTGGACTGATATTCGTCTCAACTATCTGGCTGTATCTCTGCTATTGAGCTATAGGTTCAGGCAGCATTACTATAGTTAACCAGAAGGGACATATAAAAGAGACATTGGTATTTTTAAATAAAAGATCTTCAAATACCATATGCTGCAAATATACTTTCTAAAAAGACAGAATTGAATTATGCAAGAGTAAATATTCTCAGGTTGTTTCTGTGGCCGGAATAGTATTAGTGCAGTAGAATATTTGCCATTATTGCGCAGAAAACAACCACCCACATTTATTTATAGCCCCTATTTACATACACTGTCTGGTCTTTTCAAGTGCATTTGGTAAGACGCAGCTGTGAACAAGCCATTTTGAAATGCTGAGACTGCAGCAATTATTTACTCGTTTTCACAATATGCAGAAATATTTAGAAAAACGAAGAGTGCAAAGAAACAATTCCAAGACAAATGAAGCCATGGGTACTTACCTCTAGTACAAGAAGAAAAATCTTGTTCTGTGAGCAGCTGCCATACTTTCAGACATGTTTCGCACTTTGAGGTAATTTACAAACCCTCTAAAGAACAGCAACAGCCCTAAAATAGTGCAAGAAAAAGAACCAAACTATTGTTAACTGAACATTTCACCCAAACAAACAAAAATAAGCCAACTGCGTTTTGGCCAAGAGAGGTGATAAATGAGGGGTTAATCATTGGCCAGTAAAAGTAATATATATTACTGATAAAAACTCTCTGGGAAGATATAACACAATATAGGACTATTAGACCAAAACATTGTTCTACAACTTTTCCCTTTTAAAGGGGAACTAATAGTGAAGAAATAAAATGGTATATATTAAAGACTAACAAACTATTTCAACACCTCTCAGTGCTGCTAAAACAGTCTGACAAAAGTATAAGTTGCCACGAGAATCTATGAGAAAGGTTGGACGGTCTAGCAGTACGAGCAAGGCAGTTTCCAAATATACAGTAATACTTGATGTAAAAGTGTATATCAGTGGTGGGAAGCACAAAAGATTTTCAAGGCTATAAAGACTGACTGCCTTGACCTCTCCAAAGGTCCACCTACATTTTGTGCTCCATGTGCTGATGGTGATCTTCTGAGTATACCATATCTAACCTGATCTGTGCTGTTCACCCATAAAGTCTTATTCAGTACTTCACACCCCCTGGGCTCACTCATTATTGATCCAGTTCTCACCCTCCTCTGCTGCTGCTATCTCCTTTCTCCCCTCCCGCTAGCTCACCCTCCTTCTTTTCCTTCACTCCGGTATCTGCAGATGAAGTCCATACCCTTCGCTCTTCCTCTCCCCCCTCCACTTGTACACAGGACCCAATCCCCTACCACCTCCTCCGCTCCCTCTCTCTTGAAGCCTGCTCCCACCTTGTACACCTCCTCAACCTATCCATCTCCTCTGGAATCTTCCCCTTCTCTTTTAAACATGCTCTTGTCTCCCCCATACTCAAGAAACCGTCCCTTTATCCCGTATCTCTCTCTAATTACCGCTCTATTTCGCTTCTTCTTTTTGCCTCAAAACTCCTTGAACGGGTTGTCTACAACCGTCTCACCTTCTTTCTCTCCTCTCACTCACTTCTTGACCTGCTCCAATCTGGTTTTTGCCCCTTCCACTCTACTGAAACTGCTCTCACTAAGGGTCACTAATGACCTTCTCCTCGATAAATCCAATAGACACTACTCCCTTATTATCTTTCTTGACCTCTCTGCTGCCTTCGATACTATTGACCACGCACTCCTTTTGCAAACTCTCAAATCTATAGGCCTATGTAACACTGTCCTCTCCTGGATTTCCTCTTACCACCCCAACCGCTACTTCTCAGTCTCTAATCATGATTCTACATCACCCCCTCTTCCCCTACCTGTTGGCGTTCCTCAAGGCTTCGTTCTTGGCCCCCTGCTTTTCTCCCTCTACACCTCCTCCCTTGGTGTCCTCATCCACTCCTTTGGCCTCCAGTACCACCTCTATGCTGATGATACCCAAATTTATCTTTCATCCCCTGACCTCTCCCCTTCCCTTCTGTCTCGTGTCTCCTCCTGCCTCTCGGCCATATCATCGTGGATGTCTCAACGCTTCCTTAAACTCAATATTTCCAAGACCGAGCTTATAGTCTCCCCCCCTATTTCTGTTAATAACACTACCCTTGTTTCTGACCCCCAAGTCCGATGCCTTGGGGTCATCCTTGATTCCTCCCTCTCATTCAAGCCTCCCATTCTGTCCCTCTCAAAATCCTGCTACTTCCACCTTTGGAATATATCTAAGATACGTCCCTTTCTCACCACGGAAGCTACGAAAACCCTTGCTCACTCGCTTGTAATCTCTCGTCTTGACTACTGTAACCTCCTCTCTCGCCTACCTGATTCTCGCCTTGACCCTTTTAAGTCTATCCTCAATGCTGCTGCCCACCTCATTTTTCTCTCCCGACGCTCTGTCTCTGCAGTATCCCTCCAGCAGTCTCTACATTGGCTCCCCATACCCTACAGAATTAAATTTAAACTCCTCTCACTACTTCACTGATCACCTCCTCTCACTCTCGTCTTCAGGATTTTGCCCGGGCTGCTCCCCTGCTGTGGAACGATCTTCCATGTTCCATCAGGTTAGCATCTACTCTCAAAGGTTTCAAGTGTGCCCTTAAGACTCATTTCTCTATTGAAGTCTATCAGTCCTCCTCATAACTTCCTTGTCCTGGCTCTCTTCCCCAGTTAGTTCCACCCTATTTGTGTCTCCCCCTTCCCTTTAGTATGTAAGCTCTCATGAGCAGGGCCCTCTTTCCTTGTGTGCTCCTTCTACTTTTCCATCACTCTCTGTACCTCTTGGTCTGCTTCGCTAGCCCTGTTTTCTTAAACTTCGGCCTTCTTGTCGCCGATTTCTACCTTCCCTTTCACTATCTGTCCCAGAAATAATCTGATTTGCTTTACCCTGTCATCTGTGTTTGTATATATTTTTGTATCATGTTGTGTCTTGGTTCTGTTTTCTGTATATGTAATGTACGGCGCTGCGGACCCTTTGTGGTGCCTTATAAGTCAAAGATAATAATAATAAGGTTTCCACCTCCCCCCAAATCTCCTATTCTCAGCTCTATTTCTTACTCCTCAATCAATGGCTCATTCCCCATCAACTTTTTTATTAATTCAAAGGCAAACAATCCATAGTAGTTCTTATAAGGGTGTTGCCAATATTTCCATGTACTAGGGACCAAGTGTTCCATAATGCTTGTATCTCCTTCTGAAGCCCTTCTCCATCTATTTCATATGTAATAATCCACTTCTAATAAAACAGCTTGGTGTTGGTCCAAGCAGTATATGGGGACTGCATGATGTTAGAGGGAGCATATAGCTATGTCAAACAACTAAATGACAGGACAGCAGGCAAGAGGAGACAAACGTAGCTCCCTAAGCTTGCTCTTAGACTGCACAGAGGGACAACATAAGGCAAAATATATGTCTTCCGCTAAGCATAATTAAGCTAACAACAGTTCCAAGATTAGGGTAACTTTAAAAGAAAAAAAAAACATAATAGGTCTCCCAAATTACATACAACAAACATAACCTTGTACTTGTGTATAAACAGAGTATTTTCTAAAAAGTATTTTTCCATTTCCACTTTTTTTACTACAAATTTTGTAACAAGAATGTCGTCTTATCTGATTACTGCTTTATTCGTAAGCTACTGCTTGCTCAAGCCAAACATATACTTATTTTTAAATGCAATCCACCCACTAGGTGGCACTATATTCTAGAGTATATTTAAACTAATTTGTACTATTCTAAGGAAACAGCATATCAGCACCCAATATATTTAAATAATATCATCATCATTTATTTATATAGCACCACTAATTCCGCAGCGCTGTACAGAGAACACACTCACATCAGTCCCTGCCTCGTTGAGGCTTACAGTCTAAATTCCCTAACATATACACACACACACACACACACACACACAGACAGAGGGAGAGACTAGGGTCAATTTGTTAGCAGCCAATTAACCTACCAGTATGTTTTTAGAGTGTGGGAGGAAACCAGAGTGCCCGGAGGAAACCCACGCAAATACGGGGAGAACAAACAAACTCCTCACAGATAAAGCCATAATCCTCTTATGAATGATAAATATAATTACATCCAAGATTAAATTAAGTGACAACACACCTTACTTATAGTCAAATATATTTTCTTTGCAAATACATATATTTATCTTAAAAACAAATGCATTAAATTTTAAGAGGTCCTCAAAATGATGACAAAAAAGGACATGGCAAAAGCACTGGTGAGATTTCCCTTATTTTGGCTGTATTACAAAAACGGCACTTGGTCAGTACAAACTATTTCAAATTATGGAAGGAAGACAGGAACATCTTAAGAGCTGTTATTCTCTTACTGTATCTATACCAATATAATATTAAATATACTAGCTATATGCTGTCAGTAATAACTTGATGAGAAACATTCTCTGAAAGTTATATTCACATTAAATAAATAAAAACACACATTGTCAACGCAGCAAATGGAGATTACCATAACAAGAGTGGGTGCTTCTGTAATTCAGATGCAGATTGCACATGTTTAGAAACGGAAAAAAAAAAAAAAATGAATCCATCCTTTCAATGTAATGAGCGTGCACCAGATTAGAAACAGGTGTTGGTCAGACAGCAGATTAAGAAGGTTAATACAATATTTCCCAAGTCATCATTATGTGGGGTAGATAACTTTGTAAAAAGTAATCTTGTTAAGTGCAAAGGATTGAGAACCATTATTGCTAAGTAAATATTCCACAATATATTATTGAAGTAAAGCTGATACAACGGATGTGCTGTGATCTGGAAGCATGAAGGCTTTTTCTATGCCTGGCTGAGCATGGCATAATGTACTATGCATTTCAAAGAACAGTTTCCTGACTCGCAGACACACCATACAGCCTTAGGGGTCTGTGACTGTCTTACATTCCCATGAATGCTGTTTTTGGAAACAGCCCTGTATGAGCAGAAATAATCTAAAGTTTAAATGAAGGAATGCTGCAAGCAATATGTGTCAAAGAGAAAAGTTATCGTTCTAGAAAAGTTTAAAACTGAGATTGCCTAACAAATGTATTTGGCCTCTGGCAGTTTGTATTATACATAAGCTACGGATAAAGCAGCACATTAGTTGATTCTTTAGTTATAAGTAAAAGAAAAACACCACATTTTAGTGAGTAATACCTATACAAGTAGAACTCCAGTGCACCGTCTAATATAAAAACACCCCCACATTTTCCCCAAAGTTCTTCCAGAATGGAAACATGCAAAGAACGCCCCAGTGAAGTTTATACATTGGTAAGGAGCACACAAGCCCACTATACTGGCAGTGTATGCTTTCTGTGTTACCACATAGATGGAAATTCTGGGGATATTTTAGTTAAGCACTACTAAGTTTTAACATTCATTATTTGTTCAGGAAAACAATTAGACAAGTGCATTCTAATTCGATTTCGCATAGCCACGCTCCTCCTTCACTCTGGTTGGCTCCGACTGGCCCCGCCCTCTTTCTTCCCGATGCTCTGACCTCTCAGCAGCAATTTTAAGGTATGAAGATTGCTATAGCCGGATGGGCAGGGAAGGGGGGGCACTGCCCCCCTCTGAAATCTGCCAGTGTATAGAACGGACTACTGAGGAGGGTAAAAAATAGAGAGTACCATAGTGTAGTGTAGTCTGTGTTAAGCACAGACTTTGTTGGGGATCCTGTCCTGACAATAATAAAAATTGTTGTTCACCTTTTGAAAGCCCTTACCATATAGTGTGACAATTCACATGTAAGCACCAAGAGAGGAGCCCTTTTTATGTTATTGTCTCTTGATCACTTGTGATGACCAAACTTGCCAATTATAGATTGTAACAATTATTTTTTTTCATATAGTTTATTATAAATGTATTTAAACAGTTTAAAAATCACCTGTCATACAATGAAAGTGTTACTATAGGCAAACATGCCCTACTTGGGTCCACTATGGCACATAAGCCATAGTGGGGCAATCAGTGCATAAACCCATAGTTCTCATTGTACAGTGTTGTGGTAAATAAAATAAATGGATAATAGTTTGTTGGATCAGAGTAATTATTGCTACAGTTAAACCACTAAAAGGTGGCCTTTAACCTAAAAAAAAAGTTGCAAATAAAAGGGCAAAATGCATTAACAAGGCCCCTTGATGTGTATTTGAGAGAGTATTGAATAAAACTGTTTTTTATTAAAGAATTGCATTTTTACTAATTCACATCCACTTACAGTGAAAGCTCAGAGGGTTCAACAATTACTAGCTAGTTTTCCTAATTATAACAAATTATTAGTAAGAACTTGGAATATTATGTTATTTTCTGCTTTCAAATTGCAAGAACATCCACAATAATACATTAGAGATGTGGAGACTGGAGCCAAGCTTCAGTATCTGCTATAGGTTATCCTCTAACAAAGAAGGAAAAGTGGCAGAATATGTGTAAAAACATTTCATTTTTCATTTTAACAGCATTTCAAAATTCACTGCATGCTGTACGTTTTCCTGGCAAAAGCAAGTTTTACAACTTGCTTAAAACATATAAAAGGTCTCATAAATGTGTTTTAGTGTTACTGAACTATGACTGCTGTAAAGACGTTCTCTCTTTTCCTGCTTTAAGTATAAGATATGTTGTATTCATCCTTGATTGGGAGAGAATACTAGAATCCCCACATTGATAATGCTAACAATGTCAAAGTAGACCACAGCTAGGCGCACACAAACAATGCATTTCCCCGCTCGCTATGTGTTGCCCTTATACAGGCTTGGACAACTTTATCCAAAGGCTAGAAGCCAAGGACAAAAGTTATGCAACAGTTAGTATACTATGCACAGGAGCGCATTGGCCATGTAACCTACCAAGACGCCGATGGCCACAAGCATGTTTTTAGAGGTTTTGTTTTTTTTAAAAAAAAATAATAATAATGTTTCATAGTAGGTAAACTTATTAAACAAAGTCAGATATTTTTCTATGAAAGGAATTTTGGAAGGATGTGTTAGTAGGTAACTAAACAAGTTTGAGCACAGAGGCATAAACCAGTCGCAGATAATGTAAAAGGATTCATGTATTTTTATAGCACAGGACTGGAGGCTATTTCCCTGCTTTGCTTTAGAGATGCCCCACTGTGTCTTAAGTCATCACATCCAGGTTTTCCTAAATGTTACTACAACCAAATTCCAGTAGTTCTAAACCCTGTCTACTTTTGTTTTGGCCCCACCCACAGTTAATTTGGACCCGCCCACATGAGGCAGCTTCAAGAATTTTTTCCAGGCCCACTTAAAGTTCCCAATCCACCACCGCCTATGCACAAGATTTATTTTTCCTAACAGTAAAGATTAGGGCTATTATGAAAAATTGTTGCTCCTGCGCACCTTATAGCGGTCTGTGTTCCCTTGCGCACAGCACAGTATGACAGCCAAGGTCCCACTCACAGTATAATTATCAGGGTCCCTTCTCCACTCACAGTATAGCCACTAGTGAATCTCCAAACAATGTCCTTCATACACTGCTGCATGCCATTCTGGGACAGATCTTTTTACATAACTGGCTGGTGCCTCGTCAACTTTCACCATACAACCCACTAGTAGGGGCCTAGCTTTCCAAAGCAGGCATAGCCAGTTGGCAGTTACATGTCAGCACAAGTGTGCAGCCTTGCCTACATGCCCACAGTTTTGGTCACCAGGGAACACTTTTCAGACTCCATGGTGACCTGGAAACAGACATCCTTTAAATAGTGGGGGACAATATGGATCTCTGTGATTTTTGCAATAGTAAAATGAGGATAGTAAAATGAGGATCACACAATACCTGGAATGGGTAAAGTATATGCTGCCTCCTTACATGGAATCCACTAGCACAATTCTATTGTGAGATAATAGGTTATATTACAAAGTTATAAAAGCTTGGGCAGTTTCCTCCTAGAGATTTTTTCCATGATTTCCTACATCAGATTAAGGCAGTCTGTGCCTCTCCACCTGTCATTCTACAACAAGCTTCCAGCTGATGAGCCACATCTTGACTTCCTTTGCAAGTACAAGCTAGAAAAATATAAAAAAAATGCAACCACCACCTAACAGTATGAAAGTTAGATATGATATAGTGCGAATATGCACGAAAATATACACCTTAAATGCAAATAATTAAATGTAATGTATGTGAATATGTGATTCCAATTGCAAAAGAACTTACCAAGCACCAGGAATATCCACCAAAGCCAATATTGTCCATTGAAATAACCAGTAAAATAGTCCGAAAACTGAAAGAAAGTATAAGAGTCATAAGCAAAAATGAATGTAAATGTTACGGCTTGCAGCAATTCACAGTTTAACGCCAGAGCTGCATATGAATGTGCAGTCATCTGTTCTAAAAACTTCCATATCCAATAAGGAGATGCCTACAGAAGGTTTTTTTTTTATCAACAGGGCTTGCAAAAACCTTAGTACCCGCATAAGCACAACATATTATGTTCTTTAAATGGAAGCAAACTGGAATCGTATTGTTATTTGCTGTATATTTTGAACAGCACTTGTTGTCTTCTGAATTCCTGACTTGTCATTACACAGACTTTACAACACTGTTCTGTATTAGACATCAGCAACAGTCGCACTACTTTAACTTTATCAGAATGTTATGCTCAGCTGACCCCGTAAAAGAGCAACGTCTGACCTTTGTTAAATCCCCCTTGCTAACTGCTATCATCTTGAATAACCTCAGACTTATTAAAGCCTTTTCATTTTCAAACTAGATGCTCCTGTATTTGGTTCCCAGCAGGGAGCAGAACATGGCTAAAATCACCTTGAAGTGGCGGTTCAGCTCCGTCACTGGCCACGGTAGATAGCCGTGTCCTCTGGCGATAAGGGAATATGAATAGGCACACTTTGATTGCTCCTGCATGAGGCTGTATGCTTCACTGATAAAACCAACCATCAAACGTCTTTAGTATTCATCGTTCTCACACATCTTGCAAGACTTGCTCAAACATCCAATTTGTGGATGGGTTTTGTTCTCTGTCTACAAATTTGCTTTAAATGAAATATATGCAGTACAGAACAGAACAGATTGTATAATCTGCCTTTGTGGATAAGGTTTGATAGGAGTTTTATCAATATGGCTGGATATCTGTTGTAGCTTAAATTGAAGTGCATTGACGTTTCAGAATGTCCTTGGTACCATACTGTTTTAGTTGCAACTTGGGTGATGAGAAATAGAATAGACGAATAGTTCCTGCATTGCTTAAGGTTTTCAATGCCTGCAGCATCTTTAGTTTACAGTTAGGAGCAAATCCAGCTAAGGAAGCCAACTCGCACTAGGACAAAGGAAGCTGCAATGGTAAAGGGTACAAATGCAGCTGGGAATACTGTCTTATTATATATAGAACATACAAATACCAGGATTTACACTTGAGTTAGGACACAACCACCTTTCAATTCCAAATCTGTCCGCACATTTTATACTTGTCCCGATGCAGCGTAAAACGCAATATTGCACATTCTAGCTGAATATATCCAGAAAGACACACAAATGCACATACACAGTTACTGAATCCATGTTGGTTATTTAATTCAGGTATAATGTTACATTTCAAGTATGCATCTATTTTGTTGGCTTTAACTTAGTGGGACTCCATTAGTGAAGTATTCGTTAGATCAGGGGTCAGGGAACTTTTTTACCTTTTACCCCCAAATTTATTTAGATACGCCGACATTACCCCTTGATTTGAAAGGAAGGAAAATCATGTTATTAATTATTGGAATTCAAAATTTTAATGAATCTATTCAAAATTTCTTTGAAAGCTTCAACTTCAAAACTTCAGGTTTTGGAGAAATGATGTTGCTTCATTTTTAATACGAGAGCATCAATATTGGGGCATTTTGATGTCAGAGCAATTTGGGTACAGTCTTCAGCGTCCAATCGATTTCTCTGCTTTGTATTTATGTTCGTTAGAGTGGAAAATCCTTGTTCGCAAAAGGTAGGTTGTTGCAAAAGGCAGCAACTTTTTGACTGCCTCCTCATGTGCAATTTTGATGCCTTTGCAGCTGTTGACATCCAAAAATATGACAGATCTGCTTTGTTTTCAAATGCAATACGTGCTTCATTATTGCATCAAAGCTCAAGAAGTGCCTCTGCCAACCCTTAAGGCTCTTCTGATACAACAACAATTTCACACTTAAAGGGATCTACAATCCAACTGACAGCATGTGAGTCTGCAGCATTACCCCCAGGACTTTCATTTTTACCCAATTTGGGGTAATTTAGCCCTGTTCCCTGACCACTGCGTTAGATGAAAGAGAATTACCACATCAGCTAAATAGAGTAAATATTTATTACTACTGATGGAATACTCTTCCAATCTCTATTTACTTCTAGATTTAGGCTGACACATTCTCCTTAAATAGAAAACTGAACAGAGTACAGATAATGGACACAAGACTAGGGCTCCCAGGCCACCCCACCCTAACAACACAGATCTCCAATGCAGTATTTATGCTTCTGGATTATCTGGTTTAATGTTTTCTCAAGTCACGTCACTCTATGCTTTCTAATGTGTAACAAACTGCACATCCATGAGGTGCTAGAGTTTCTCATTTCAAAATTATGGGAGGCCTATGGAGGACGTAGTGCAGTATAAACATTATCTTCCAGTTTGCAGACTTGTCAGTATTAATACAACAATTGTAGTTACCTCCGTTACAGGTTTCTTATTTCCCATTGAGTAATTACACTCCATATGTTATTCATTATCACTACTCCACTCTTTCAGAACTCTTATTTCTGTTCTTTCCTAATCATCACAGACCATTTAATCTTTGCTCCCAATATTGTGACACTGTGTCAGTAGATATGACAGGTTAGTACAGAAGGAGCGGTATTAGGCCACCTAATAGGCACATGAATATTCAAGGCTTAGAGCATAAGACTAGTATGTGGTCTGTGGTAGAAACGGACTGCAGCTATCAGTCAAGACTGCGTTAGCTTTTATATCCAGTTTTCAGCTTTGCTGAAAAGTGAACATTGATTTAGAAAAGTCGACACCAACACTCACTAAACGCTCCCTGTCTTATCTCTGCAGAGAAATGTGGCAAGAAATTCATATTCTAATAATGAGTGAAGAACATAAACATAGGGGATGGCTCCTTTTCACTGGAGTATAACAAATGTATCATCGTTTGATCAAAATAAAAATAAACTCAGTCTCACATTTTGGAATTACTGCCTGGTATGTGTTTTAGACACAGTTGGATTTTGCTTGTAACCTTCATATAATACACATGCAGCTGATAGTATGCTATAAGCAATACACTTCAGTAATAACACATTACAGAATGAATCATTATATAGAAAAAACACAAACAAATGGCATGAGAGTCACTTGTCTATATAATCAAGAAATGCTTTGACAACAACGGCAATTACATTTGTGCATTGTGGGTAAGAAAAAACACAGTTTTGCTGCAAAACAGTTCAATAGGTTTCTTAATCAAAAAATGTAAACCATATTACATGGATACATTCTGTAAGGACAGTGCATACATGCCTCGTCCCTAGGTAAAACCCTGCCATTTTTGTGCCTAAGTACAGATGTTTCCAGAACACTAAAGAGAAATAAAAAAAACCAAAAAAAAACCAAAAAAAAAAAACCTGTTTGATAATTAGAGCAACAGCGACACACAGTGGTCATATAGATGTATAGCTGTAGCTTTATGAAGCAGCTTTTCAGAACTTTCTGACAAAAAGACAAGCAAGTGGTATATAACACAATCAATAGTGTACCGTATGATTAAGATATGCATCTTGGGTTCCAAAACGGGTGAATATATAAAGATACAGAACTTAATTTCACAATTACAGCAAATTAAGAAATTAATCTAAGGAAGTGCTGTGAAATATGTTGTCTCTTTATATAATTAAATGTTCATAAATAAACATATATGCTATTGTCCTCCATGCACAAAAAACACTTACCCTCACAATTAAAATCCATTTGATTAGTGATAATCCAAATCCACAGATTGCTCCATAGCGTCCAGCAATTGTGTTGGTTATACAAAACGATAAACAGAACCCAATCCAGTTGAAAATGAATGCCACTAGAATGAGATTAATACAAGAAACAAAGATGAATTAAATGAACAGGTGGCTAATAGAGCACATCCGGTCATATACAATGCAAAATGTACAAATTACAATTTTTTAGGACATTGTTAAAATAATTGTAATAAAATGTAAAATGGCCCACATTATATTGGGCTTCTCAACTAGCTTTAACCGTTTTAACAAAAGGTTTAGGTGACCATGTCTGATATGGCTTCTACATCAAGTAAATCAAAAATTTCATCCCACCCCTGATTGCAGCACACACAAAATGCTGCTTTTTAGGTTTATAAACGGTGGTGGGTATTCAGTGCAACAGGGGGTGGCATGGCATGTGATTGTTAAGAGCCATTATTAACCACTGTAACCCAAGAAAAAGATTTTTTATTTTTTTTTACATATTATAGCATTACCAAGATTAACCATTGTCTAACTAGATTCCAAAATATTTAACTTATTCAGGCCATTTCCACAGAAAAGTTGATGGCTTATGTGTCAAATAATGTCTATGAAAGTAAACTCATATTACAACCTCAGGTTTCCTTTTTAAACGCCGACAGTTCTGATATACAGATTTTACATCCCATAGCATCATTAATTGCATTGGGAAAATGATGAGGTGCGTGTATGTATGTATGTATGTATGTATGCGTGTATGTATGTATGTATGTATGGCTTTTGACTATACTAAGAGGAGGAATATGACTATCAAGTAACCAATAGACCCACTCTTCTAGAAAGTGACTTCAACAATATTAACCAGCTACACAGGAGCACCAACATATAGTATGTAGGAACTTGATCTCAAATACTGCAGGGACGATTTTTCACAAGGGCCTCATTACTACTCTGTACTGTAGGTACTGCTTCTTCCTCTAACTCCCATGTAACTCCAATCATTTTCACATGTCATGGTACCGTTCCAGTCATTTACAGTCCTAGCCAAAAGTTTTGAGAATAACAGGAATATTAAAGTTTCACAAAGTCTGCTGCCTCAGTTTTTATGATGGCAATTTTCATATCTAATATATAAATGCTTAGTGGCGTCTGTCTGTCTGTGTGTAAAAAAAAAAAACAAGTTGCAGCGCCACCTGCTGGGCGGAGTTATACACTGACCTACTAAATTCTTAGTGTGTGTGGGAAAAAAAATTCAAAAAGGGCTGAAATTTGGTAGGGCTCAAACTCATTTTCGTGAGGTAATTTTACCTCATGAACACACATTAAAAAGGGCGCTTGCGTCGGGAAGTAACGCTCTTCCCCTGAGGAGGCCTGGGCTAGGCCCAAATGCATGACAAGAACCTTTTTAAGACCTTAAGTAGCTTGATTTGACTAGAATGCATGAGTATCATGAACGAGTTAACTTGTCTATAATATAAATGCTTAGTGGCGTGTGTTAGTCTGTCTGTGTGTGGAAAAAATAAAACCAAGCTGCAGCGCCACCTGCTGGGCGGAGTTATACACTGACCTACTAAATTCTTAGTGTGTGTGGGAAAAAAAATTCAGAAAGGGCTGAAATTTGGTATACTAAGATGTTTTTAATTTGTTAATTTAATTTAATTGTTAAAAGTGTTTATAAAGATTTAAAATATATATATATATATATATATATATATATATATATATATATATATATATATATATTTATATTTCTTGAAGGAGAAGTGACAGTTGGGAGTGGTTGGTGGTTGCCGGGGTGACAGTGGGGAGTGGTTGGTGGTTGCTTGGGGGTGACAGAGTGAGAGGGGTGTGATACTCAGGACTGCTGAGAGAGATCCCTGTGTCTGGATAGACATCTGGATAGATGTGGCGATGAAAATGAAGGATGAGGTGATGGAGAAGAATGATGAGGTGGTGACATGTGGACAAAACCACGTTAAAAAAGGGCGCTTGCGTCGGGAAGTAACGCTCTTCCCCTGAGGAGGCCTGGGCTAGGCCCAAATGCATGACAAGAACCTTTTTAACACCTTAAGTAGCTTGATTTGACTAGAATGCATGAGTATCATGCACGGGTTAACTTGTGATACATAAGTGTCATGAAGAGTAATCAGATAAATTGCAATTAATTTCAAAGTCCCTCTTTAACATGACAATGAACTTTATCTCAAAAGCAACCATTCCACTGCATTTCAGCCCTGCCACAAAAGGACCAGGTCAGTTATTCTCTCATTAACAAGAGAGAGGTGAGAGTGTTGATGAGGACAAGGCTGGAGATCACTCTGTCATTCTGATTGCGTTAGAATAACAGTCTGAAAGCTTTAAAAGGAGGGTGGTACTTGAAATTATTGTTCTTCCTCTGTTAATCATGGCTACCAACAAAGAAACATCTGCTGTCATCATTGCTTTGGCCAAAAAGGGTTTACAAACAAGAATATTGTTGCTAGTAAGATTGCACCTAAATCAACCATTTATTGGATCATCAAGAAATTCAAGGAGAGAGGTTCAAAAGTTGTGTAGAAGGCTTCAGGGCAGCCAAGAACGTCCAGAAAGCACCAGGATCGTCTCATAAAGTTGATTCAACTGTGGGATCGGTGCACCACCAGTGCAGAGCTTACTCAGGAATGGCAGCATGTAGGTGTGAGTGCATCTGCACGCACAGTGAGACAAAGACTTTTGGAAGATGGCTTGGTGTTAAGAAGGCCAGCAAAGAGCCACATCTCTCCAGGAAAAACCATCAGGCACAGACTGATATTCTGCAAAAGGTACAAGGATTGGACTGCTGAAGACTGGGGCTAAAGTCATTTTCTCTGATGAATCCCCTTTCAGATTGTTTGGGGCATCTAGAAAAACACTTGTCCAGAGAAGGAAAGGTGAGTGCTACCATCAGTCCTGTGTCATGCCAACAGTAAAGCATCCTGAGGCCATTCATGTGTGGGGTTGCTTCTCAGCCAAGGGAGTGGGCTCACTCACAATTTTGCCTAAGAACACAGCCATGAATAAAGAATGGTACCAAAACATCCTCCAAGAGCAACTTCCCCCAACCATCCAAAAACAATTTGGTGATGAACAATGCCTTTTCCAGCATGATGGAGCACCTTGCCATAAGGCAAAAGTGATAACTAAGTGGCTCGGGCATCAAAACATCGAAAATTTTGGGTCCATGGCCAGGAAACTCCCCAGACCTTAATCCCATTCAGAACTTGTGGTCAATCCTCAAGAGGCGGATGGACAACCAAAAACCCACAAATTCTGACAAACTCCAAGCATTGATTAGGCAAGGATGGGCAGCCGTCAGTATGTGGCCCAGAAGTTGATTGACAGCATGTCAGGGTGAATTACTTTGCATAAACTTAATGTAATTGTCAATAAAAGTCTTTGACACTTATGAAATGCTTGTCATTTTAACTTCAGTATACCATAGCAACATCTGACAAAAAGGTCTAAAAACACTGAGGCAGCAAACTTTGTGAAAACAAATACTTGTGTCATTCTCAAAACTTTTGCCCATGACTGTACACCCCTGTCCTCACACAAAGGACAAACAAGTAGACAGGTTTAGTAATCATGAGAGGCAGTGACCTATCTCATGCAATATTCTGTTCCGATATGAACATTCTGACAAAATTGGCTACAGGTTGTTCTATCCTCTCACCCCACAGTTTTATTGGACAAATACCAGTTGCATTTCCTTAACACTATGTAAAATGTAAAAAACTTAAATGACATAACATTCTAAAGTGTGCACGCAGCAAGCATGAAATTTAAATATATATTGGCCACAGCACGATGGGGGCATGGCCACAACCCCGAGGGCGTGCCAAGTGTTTTTCAAGTGCTAGGCTGCCCATTCTCTCCTCCACCCTACAACCATTCACTGAGCAGCAGTGAACAGAATACCTCCCAAATTTTCCACTAATCGGGACAAAGCAGTCCCGGTCAGGATGGCAAGACAGAGCCCTCAAATCGGGACTGTGCTGCCTAAATCGGGATGGTTGGTAGGTACAGTAAAAGGATGATTTTAACTGCAATCTAAATGAAAGGTCATATGTCCATGTTAGAATGTAATAAGGATACTGCTACTGTGGAAACAATCCTGTAAGCTTGTTTACTAGGTCAGGATACATATACACAACACTAGTGCACACAGTTCACATTTTTTGTTATGCAGAACTTGTAATGTACAAAAGCACCACTAGAAGGTAATTTTACACTAACGCATAGGCATACACGTGTCTTAAAATGAAAACATTTTCAATATAAATATTACAATTTAAGGAAAAAATCAAAGTTATTTGTCACCATATAGTTTGTGAATGTGCACTATACTTTAAGAGCAGACTATTCCTTTCTATTTATATATTTACCATACTAAAATGATAATCTTTGTTGATTCAATTTCAAACTTTTCTTCTGTATAAGCTTCAACCGGTGAAAATAATTGGTGAAGGCGGTGGGAAATGACATGTTAGTGTCCAGGAGTGTCATCACACCAAGGACAAGGTTGTTTAGAACCATCTCAGTTCAGCTGCTGACTCTGTGAATTTAACTGTCATTGCTATTTCTATTCCTCCTTTGGTGATCTCCGCTGCCGCCTTGGTGACAAAAGCCACCATCGAACAGCATGAAAGTGAGAGCCGCAGAGGAAGGACGCTCCGGTCCGATAATGGTGAACGACTGTTATGGTTGTCAGCAGGTTATTGTTGGAAGATTTCTACAGTGACTTCTTGTTTCTGCCTTCTGCTCTCTCCCCTCATTCCAAACCTAGCTGCACATAAATGTCAGTCTGCTTTATTATTGGAGGCTAATAATGCTGCTGCCTAACAACTGTATCAAGAGTTCCCCCACACCTCATACTGTAAGGTTGTTTGGACAATTACCTTCTGGTTCATGTAATTGCATATAATTTATTTGCATCATATTCATTTTATTATACTGCGCCAAGTTATAAATAAAATAGTATAAGAATACCATACAAATATACAGCTATAGTATATAAAAGGGCATTTCATTTTTTTTTTACTACCAGATATACTTCACTTCCAGATTTTAAATGAAAAGCTTAAATATATCCCTCTATAAAATTTAAAATGTGAAATGTATGACAAATACACCATAACAGATTTTTTGTCATTATTTAGTCAACTTGCCTGGAGTTTCTGAAATACTGGTATTTTTTTTATTGTTTTGTGCTGTTTCACCCTGTATGGTGTACTGTTTGTATGGTGTACGGCGCAGCGGAAACCTTGTGGCGCCTAACAAATAAAGGATAATAATAATAATAATAACTAAAAAACATGTCCATATAAAGAAGCCATATGGGAAAAGTAAGTGCATCCCAACTGCTTCGCTACCAATAAAGAGGGTAGTTTGAGGCAGGAACACCTCATTATCTGATCACCAGGAAATAAACCACTTCTATAAAAATCAAGCACCTTTAGCAGTTCTGCATTAGGATCATTCAGATTTGTTTTAACAGCAGCCCATGTAGAGAAAACATCTGCAGTCATATCAGAGAAGCAATTGTTGCTGCTTCTCAGTCTGGAAAGGATGAGAAGACCATATCTAAACAATCTAAAGTCAATCATTATACAGTGAGAAAGAGAATTTACAAACAGATAATACTGAAGACAGTTGCTAATCTTTCCACAAGTAGTAATACCAGAAAATTCAGCTAAAATCAAAACATATGACCATCAGAAAAATTGGAAAGGTCCCAAAAGCTACATCCATGGATCTACAGGCCTCTGTCAACATGGTAAATGTTACAGTTCATGACTGTACATCAGAAAAAGTAAGGCTTTCATGGAAGAGTAGCCAGAAGAAAGTTATTTCTTTCTCCCTCTCCCGTCCCAAAAAAAGAATAATTTGAAGTACTGCTTATAATTTCAAGGTTGCATCTGAAAGAAAAAACAAGATTTCTGGACAGATAAGATAAAAGTGAAGTTGTTTGGCCTCATTAGTCAACAAATAACAGCTTATACACCATGAGAATCTCATACTAACTGTCACGCACAATGGTGGAGGGGTGGTGATTGGGGGGTTGCTTTGTAGTCGTAGCAAAGCAATCATTGAGACCACCATTTGTCCAACAATTAAAACTTTTCTCCATGTTCCAGCTCCAGCACTCACGTGTCCATTACAGATGCTTTTCGGCGGTGGATAAGGGTCAGCATGGGCCCTCTGAGCGGCCCACAGGCAGCACGCTGTCATGACAGTTTTCTATCACAGCCAGCATTAACTTTTTCAGCAATATGTGCTACAGTAGCTCTTCTGTGAGACTGGACCAAACGGGCAACCTGCGCTTGCCACAAGCATTGGGCGCCCATGACCTTGTCACCGTTTCACTGGTTGCATTTCCTTGGATGAACTACTGCATACTGGGAACACCCCACGATACCTGCCGTTTTGGAGATGCTCTGACCCAGTCGCTTAACCATCACAATTTGGCACCTATCAGCCACCCAGATCCTTACGCTCCATTTTCCTCCTTTCAACACATCAACTTCAATAACTGACTGTTCACTTGCTGCCTAATAATTCCCACACTTTGACAGGTGCAATTGTAGTGAGATAAGTGACGTGAATAACATGGTCAGTGGTTTTAATGTTGTGGCTGATCAGTGTAAATATATACATTAAAATAGTAAAGGATTATGAAGATCTATCTAGATCTTGGAAATCACACACATTGCTTTCTGGCCTTATTTGACACTGAAAAGACTCAGCGATTACGAACGTGTTCATATCACTATGATACATACATGTGTAAGTGCCATGTTAGTATGTGGTTACAATTTGAAAATTTCCAGCTGCACCGGAGGCAGATCATTAAAACTGCTGAAAGTAAACAGTGAGATTCTCCCTACTAGAATTCCCACTATTGTAAAACCATAGCATACAGAAACTTAAGTCACCAAACTGTTACATAACATATGTATTTTACACACTGTACAAGATACAACTCTTTGCTGTCACTGTAAGTTAAATAAAAATGATGCACAAGGGATTCTGGGAACTGTTCTTAGGAATTATTTGTGAAATAAATACAGACTACTGAAGACTTACTGAAGAAAGCCAGCATGAAGATACCATCATTCCCCACTCTCAGCTGGTCCGCATCACTGAAGTCATCTCTCGGTGGATATTCTTCTTCCTAAGTTGCAAAAAAATTTGTCACATATGGGAAAAGATCACTTTCTAATAAAGTTGATAATCTTATTGAACAGATTTAAGGTGTATGCACACTGGTATTTATCATCCATAAGACCTGGCCCCAGATTGTCCAGCATATTGTGAGGGAGCAGAACAATTTGCTTGTATATTGTACTTATTATTTATATTTAACATGTATCATAGATCGAACAATCAGAGTCAGGGAGGGAGGTCTACATTTGAAAAGTAGGACATTAAAAAATGGTTGTGTGACAGTTCTTGGGCTTTAAAAAACAAAAACAAACCCAAAAAAACCCTTTCATTTTGCTAAAGTAAGGGAGGCATATATAACCCACTTTTACAAATAGAGAATACATGGTTCTAATCCAACACATTCATTCCACATAAACCAGTTATGATGTGAGAGTGGGACCTTCCCAACCAACTGCTTCCCATCTATACAAATATACTATGTCAAAGTAAAAATCGACACAGCCCTGTTTTATTAGTGGTATGCTAATTAGTGATAATCCTTTCCATTATGTGTAACAGTGTGCATTATGTCCATATAGCGTACATAACACTTAAATCATATAAGCAGTGACTTACATACATATATTACATGAAGGCCAATATGTTGTTTTTAACTACCAAAAACTAAGGATAATATACTAGTGCTACAGGGTTTACATACAGGAAAGAGAGCTTGGATTCACACACTGTGTGACCCCACAACTAGTGATTGTTTAAAAAAGGAGATAAGTAAAATAAACAAAACAGTTTTATTACAATAAATGTTAAAACATTACAATACAAAAAAGGAAGAAATTGAAACAAAAAAAGGGGGGGGGGGGCTCTGCTAATCTACCAAACCAAATATATAACGGATGAGCATACCTTAATATTACATACAGTGCTGTGATTAGAGATTAGCTAACAATATTGCAAGTAATATATAACCATAGCCACGCAAAGAACCAACGTGTAATGAATCACAAAGTAGCAGTCCCTAGAAGTTCCCTCCAACATAGTGACTTTATCGAGTTGCCTCTGTCCTTCAGAGCCTTGGAGGACTCTAAGCTGATTGTGTACCTGTGTCGGTGTACTGCATATCAAGTTGGATAGTGCATCACTGGTCTTACCCCCTCTAAATTGGTTTCTATTTCTCCCAAGCAAATTATCAGTTACAACTGTTTCTTGTTAATGTAGTTAAAATTCTATTTCCATTAAGACACAGCCTTCCAGGTCTTGGTCAATTAAATAAAATGGTGGCTTTATCAAAAAGAGCTACACTATATGAGCTTTACAACAACCAAGGAAGAAATCCTGCAAGACACTGGTATATTGAAAAGATGGTTTATTAAAACATGACTTCACTTTTTCCAAAAAACTGTTTTGTAGTGTGGCCTCAAAATGATGGTAATGCCCGATAATGATTCTATTTAAATTTATAAGAGGATTACTGAGCACAGTTATAAGTGCAGTTGGAAAAGGACTACCATCAGTTTGTGTGCATTTTCATCCTTATAACCGACAGATAGCAGGTAATCTCTATATGTGGCCTAATTGAATGATGGTCCAGTCCTCTAATTCCAGACTTCAAATTTTCAGTGAAGATTGCTTAGAAGGGCTGGGTGCTATTGTTTATGAGCAGCTCACAACCAATTAAACACAAAGACATGCAGCATCTGTGGTACTACTGAACGCTTTCCCCTCTTCAAAGCACTTTTGCTGTATTTGTCCAGAAATGTGAATTATCAGTTTCATCTTTTTGCTGAGAAATGGCCTGAAACGTCATGCACGAAATAAGTAACTTGTATACATACAGGGCACTTTTAGAGCCTTGTGGCACTTCAATTGTTAGTGCTCAGACAACTATAGGTTTCCAATAATGTTACTTTAATAACACTAAGAAGTATCTAGCAAGGGTGTGACATTGGCAATGTATGGAGTTCAAAGAAAAAGTAGTGGGTGAACTGTAAGATCTTGAACACCAACTATAATAAAATGTTTCTAATGACTGATATTTTACTTTAGCTAAAGCAACATGCATAGAGCACAGTCTAAATTTGATAAAAAGCCTCAGTGGAGAGAAACAGCCTGCAAGTGCCCAGCGCTGAGAGCATAATAACATGGAAACTACAAGTCACTTATGTGTAGGCATGAGCAGAGATTATGAATGTACAGCAATTTTCACAATATGAAATGCGCTGAGGGAAACAGCTAGAAGAGTCAGCTGATCAAATGTATTACTTTAATAACTATTTGGCAAATGAGGGATTTGGGTAGAGCACAGAGCTCACACAATGTATGATTACTTTACAATCATTTCCTAGAAGATCTTAGGAGCTATGTGTATTTAAATATAGCCTATGGTATTTGTGCTTTCATAAACTCCCATACATACTATGCATTTTGGACAGTGCTCTAGAATATGCTTGTAATGTGTATATGTTTGCATAGGTTACCCGAAATGAAAGCGTTTAGAATCTAAACAGACAGGTTTGGCAGTTGCTGAGAAGTTTTTACTTATCTACGTTTATCTTATATGTATGTGGTTACACATTGCTTGTTTAGTCATAAATTGCAAACTATTTCTTACTAAAATATAAAATAGAATAAAAAGTTATCATATACCTTAGATGAAGCATGTACCCAACAGTCGATGAAAAAAAACTAGCGTTCAAAGAGCTCAAACCACTCCATGCTAGTAACATGTTAAAGTAAATGAGAGACACTCCTACAGGAACATTTACACTTTGAAAACATTGCTTACAGCATTTTCTGAGTGTAAGTGCTCCAATGTGAGTGAAGGGTATGGATGTGAGGACTGAATGGAATGGAGGTGGCTATTGAACAAGATGAATGTGGTTACTGGGATTAGGAAAATAAATAGGACAGATATGGGAATTAATATTGTGAAGTATATACTATAAGTTATGAGGGTGGATTCTATAGATGTAGGACTATGAGAGTAATGAACAAGGAACGTGCTTGATATAGGTGCATGACGAATGTGGGGACTCAACGGGATGAATACAGAATATTAGGGGAGATATTATTGGTTATGATGTAGGATATGGATAAGATATGGGATTAAATGTGGAAAGTGGGCATATAAAAGGGTGCTTAGACCTTCAGCTGCAAAGACTGAATACCCAAATCTCTTGAGTCAGTATTGTCCAGTGTTGTTTGAGTGACCGCAAATAGTGCTGAATCTGCAGCTAATCACAGCATGTGACACACACCATGCCTGGACTGTGCAAGGAACGCGAGCATTGAGGCCTTTTCCATAACCGATGTAGTTTCCTGACTTTTTGGAGCTTGAACCTGAAAATGTTATTAGGTATAATCTGTGTAATTTCCTAAAGTGTTTGAGCTGTGCAAGTGTAAGTATCCTTAAGCAGACATGGTAAACCTTGAGGTTTTCTGTCTATGGATCGTGGCTTTTGTTTAATAGGTTGATCAGTTTTATAAATACAAGTATGTTGCCTATCTTTCAAAGGTCCTTGAAGTCTAATCTTGCAGTCATGGTGACCATAACTTAATCATTACTGCAAACGGGAAAAAAATCCAAATGCATATAAAACTTTAAAACTATAAATAAAATATAAGTGAAAGTTTTATTCAATTAAACACTCCCCCAAGGTCTTGTTCACCACTACATTAACTTACAAAGAAAGAAAAACAAAACATTCTTTCTAATGTAGCACATGTGAAAAAAAAAATCACAACTGGTATAGAAGACTGTTTCCAAATCATAAAATGCAGTACAGAAGAACTGTTGGCCTGAAACAAACCACCAAAATATAGTTACAAAGTTTTTACTTGTGTAGCATTGGGGTGGTCAATCTTTGGTTGACTAGTAAATATGGGGAGCAGAGGAACACTGTCCCTATGCAATTTTTCTTCAGATAAATGTGAGTGCAATAATCAATAATATATATTTGAAATGGTGATTGTTTTGTACAAATGCACTTGGTGTATTGAACATTTTTATCCCTACGCCCAGTCCACGTTACTAAAATACATATATATTTAAATACATAGAAAATAAATGGTTACAATTACAGCTTTTCACATCTCCTGATGAGACGCATCGTCAGCCAGGAATCCATGAGTGGGAAAAAGCAATCCAGTAATAACATCTTAAAGACTGCCCTTTGGGAATAAGGATATATGGTATACCAGGGGTCAGGGAACTTTTTTGCCTTTTACCCCAAAATATATTTAGATACGCCAACATTACCCCCTTGATTTGAAAGGAAGGAAATCATATATTATTAATTATTGGAATTCAAAATTTTATTGAATCTTTTCAATTTTTTTTTGAACGCTTCAACTTTAAAATTTCAGGTTTTGGAGAAATGATGTTGCTTCATTTTTGATACGAGAGCATCAATATCGGGGCATTTTGATGTCAGAGCAATTTGGATACAGTCTTCAGCGTCCAATCGATTTCTCTGCTTTGTTTTTATGTTCGTTAGAGTGGAAAATCCTTGTTCGCAATGGTAGGTTGTTGCAGAAGGCAGCAACTTTTTGACTGCCTCCTCATGTGCAATTTTGAATACCTTTGCAGCTGTTGACATCCAAAAATATGACAGATCTGCTTTGTTTTCAAATGCAATACGTGCTTCATTATTGCATCAAAGCTCAAGAAGTGCCTCTACCAACCCTTGAGGCTCTTCTGGTACAACAGCAATTTCACATTTAAAGGGGTCTACAATCCAACTAACAGAATGTGAATCGGCAGCATTACCCCCAGGAATTTCATTTTTACCCCATTTGGGGTAATTTACCCCTGTTCCCTGACCACTGTGGTATACACACCGTACTCTAAAGTATAATTAAGCTATCAAATGAACACATGATAGGTAATGTGATAAAATGGTATAGACAAACAGTAACATAAGCACTATTAAGTACACTTGTACATTAAAATGCACAGAGCTTCTTTACTGTATGAAATACAGATAACAGATCAGGATTCATTTTTTGGGTAACACCTGGAACATTCATATTAAAAATGTGTTGCTCAGGGGACATATTTTCAAATTTGTAATTTGACAACTCACTTTATAGCCCATATATTCCATTACATTGAAGGAACAATACTGAATATGCTATGAGACTGGTATGATAAAGTACAGCGGTACCATGCAGCAATGGTATAGAGCACAAATTTATCAACCAGGATTTTAATAACAGAGGGAAACAGAAAGAAAGTTCACAACTCAGCATGAAACACATTGATATCAAAGTCTAAAATTGTTCCATACCTCTGAAGGACTGAGGAATATTTCATCAAACAGACTTCTAGACTCTCTAATTTGGCCGTGCTTAGCATGGAAAACAAAGACACAAGACAAAGAACTGAGGCAGAGGTGTTAGGTCATCGACTTAGAAGAAAAACATTTTTACCAGTTTCTCAGCCTTCAAATATATTCACAGTAAAGTTTTATTGCAGTAATGGAACAAGCTCTATAGTATATGTGAAAATAGTCAAAGAAAGAAGGTTATATTGGAGACACAAGATATCCTCTAAGTGCATATATACTGCATAGCAACTGCACATTAGTATCATCATAGGGAATGAATAAGCACTTGTGATGCTGGACTGCATCACCCATGAGGTTCACCTAGGGGAAAGGAGTACCCTTCAATAAAGCATGTTATTATCAATATGAAAGCTGCAACTTGGACACGGTGGAACCAATGTCAGACACACAGAAAGATCAAGTCAGCTCAACAGATCACTAAGTGACCAGATCAGCAGCCAGATTAATGGAAAAGATTATAGCGCTGATCACAGACAGCACCAGACAGGGTGGATAGCTGGTGACCATGCACACATTCGCATGCAGTTCATGACTTATGGTGCAGTGTTCGTTACAAAACAAATATTGTCCTCAAGATCTGCCTATTGTGTCAGCAGTTTCACGTTTCAGTCTTTTAAGTTGAAAGGGTCACATTATAGAGCTGACCTAAAACATCAGCCTGTGGAATAGGTCAGGAACATGTATAGTTAGCTAACAGGGTTGAAAAAGTATCTCAAAGACAGGAGACAAAGAAATAGCCCAGAGGAGCCAATTAAAAAAAAATGAAAAGGGAGAAGCTATAAAAAGTCCTGTGCAAAAAAATGAAAAGACATTACAGAGGACATTGTATACTCTAGGAAGCCTGCTTTTGGTATGATTCAATATATGATTTGTCTTCATTCACCAATGCCATAACAAAATTGAATGCACCAAAGCAAAGAAAAAAAAATCTTGAAAGCATATCGCTAGTGAATGTGTTTAAGTTAAATTCAGACTGAACAAAATTTACTTTAGCAGCTTTGATTGTACATTTGTAGAAGCTCTTAAGCACGAGGGCTCATCAAATACTGCTCTATGTCTCACACTAGAGACAACTATCTCATACTGTGTAATTGAGCTGGGCTGACATACTGAAACTGTGGAAAACAACTCCTTGTGTGCTGAAATGGGCTCCTATAACCAGATAGCACTAAGTACGGTTCTCTCCCAACATAAACCAACATTACTAGAGAACAGTCTTAGGTGATGCACAACACCAAATTAGGATAGAACTGCTGGAAAAAAAAAACACACACACAAGAGGATAACAATCTGAGTTCTAGAATCTATATGGTTACTTAAAGATTTGCTCTATTGATCACTACCAAATGTAATAAAAATTAAATAAGAAAAAGAAAAAAAAAAAAAAACAAAAGAAAAATTAAGCTAAAATTATCTTTAAAAAGTACCATAAATCATGACAATTTTAGGTTTTCCTGACTTGCTTATACTACTTGTGCCAACTAAGTACCCAATAATAAAGTATAGTTTTTCTGAAGCACAGCTTTTACTATTGATATTGATTTTTTCAGGCACAAGACTTAATGATTTCTAGTGAATACAAAACTGACCTATCAGCAATATATAGAAGTATGCTTAATAAAATACACATAATAACCAAAAATATCAAATACATACATATGCAGCAATAGTGGCGGTTATTTCTATCCCTTCTACAATCTTTATGTTTATTGAAAGAAACCCTTTCCAACTCATCATAACCATTATATAATTTGATAGGAAACCAATAACATATTATGCTAACATCACTCTTATTTAGGCAAACATATTTCTACACTACTAAAAATTGGAGAACTTATTAGAAATCCTGTAATTATTTATTTAAAATAGGATGTTCTCTAACCTCCATCTAAATATTACAAAATATAAAAAAGATATCCAATAAGAAATGATGCAAAGACAAAAAAAAGTACTCGTTGATAATTAAAAAGCAGATATACAAGACACGTTGAGGAAGGGATGTATATGTACCATACCAGAAATTGGCTCACATATGAATTATAAAAATTAATATCTTGCTTATCAGACACCTGTTGCCTACATGCAGGGGAGACAGCCATTTCTATGGCTACTCCAATACCCACAGCATAGGTATTCCGGTGCAGGCAATAACACGGCTATGGAAAATCCTACATGGTTTTAGACGATGCGAGAATAACGATGGGTATAACCTCGACAATAATAAAATCACTTAAGTATTGGTGCTTTCACTGTGTCCATAGTAAATTACATCATTTGGTACTGTACTGTTTAGCCCATTCAGATTTTACAGTGGACGGTGTTTTCAAGCTCCGGCAAAAACGTCTTGCCTGTTATATGGTAAGTAGTGATTTTATTATTATCGCACTTATACCCATCGTTATTTTCCTGTTTAAAACTATATCGGATTTGACATAGCCGTTCTCCCGTACCCCATCCACTAATTCAATAGGAATCAGTGACGTGAAGAGACACTTCATCACTGGTTCCTAGTACACTGATGCATTCTCAGGAGTACTCAGCTCCTGCCTCCTCTGTGTTTGGGCAATAAAAAACACTTTATGTAAAAAAAAAAAAAAAAAAATGTACAACTCTTCAATCTTTATTACACGATTACAAATACAAAAGAAAATTCATAAAATCGGATCTGTTTAAACCAGCAGTTTCCAAAGTGTGCACCGCGGCTCTCACTGAATGTCGGGCGTGACGTCATCACGTCTGACATATTCAGTGAGTAGCTCTGCAAGAGAGAGGAGGATGCTGGGTCCCGAGCAAAGGATGAAGGGGGGGGGGCAAAAGGATGAAGGGGGGGGGCAAAAGGATGAAGGGGGGGGGCAAAAGGATGAAGGGGGGGGGCAAAAGGATGAAGGGGGGGGCAAAAGGATGAAGGGGGGGGGCAAAAGGATGAAGGGGGGGGGCAAAAGGATGAAGGGGGGGGCAAAAGGATGAAGGGGGGGGCAAAAGGATGAAGGGGGGGCAAAAGGATGAAGGGGGGGGGGCACACAGTCTGTGGATGAAGGGGGGGGGGCACACAGTCTGTGGATGAAGGGGGGGGGCACACAGTCTGTGGATGAAGGGGGGGGGCACACAGTCTGTGGATGAAGGGGGGGGGCACACAGTCTGTGGATGAAGGGGGGGGGGCACACAGTCTGTGGATGAAGGGGGGGGGGCACACAGTCTGTGGATGAAGGGGGGGGGGCACACAGTCTGTGGATGAAGGGGGGGGGGCACACAGTCTGTGGATGAAGGGGGGGGGGCACACAGTCTGTGGATGAAGGGGGGGGGGCACACAGTCTGTGGATGAAGGGGGGGGGGCACACAGTCTGTGGATGAAGGGGGGGGGCACACAGTCTGTGGATGAAGGGGGGGGGCACACAGTCTGTGGATGAAGGGGGGGGGGCACACAGTCTGTGGATGAAGGGGGGGGGGGCACACAGTCTGTGGATGAAGGGGGGGGGGCACACAGTCTGTGGATGAAGGGGGGGGGGCACACAGTCTGTGGATGAAGGGGGGGGGGGGCACACAGTCTGTGGATGAAGGGGGGGGGGCCACACAGTCTGTGGATGAAGGGGGGGGGCCACACAGTCTGTGGATGAAGGGGGGGGGGCCACACAGTCTGTGGATGAAGGGGGGGGGGGGCCACACAGTCTGTGGATGAAGGGGGGGGGGCCACACAGTCTGTGGATGAAGGGGGGGGGGGCCACACAGTCTGTGGATGAAGGGGGGGGGGGGGCACACAGTCTGTGGATGAAGGGGGGGGGCACACAGTCTGTGGATGAAGGGGGGGGGGCACACAGTCTGTGGATGAAGGGGGGGGGGCACACAGTCTGTGGATGAAGGGGGGGGGGGCACACAGTCTGTGGATGAAGGGGGGGGGGGCACACAGTCTGTGGATGAAGGGGGGGGGGGGCACACAGTCTGTGGATGAAGGGGGGGGGGCACACAGTCTGTGGATGAAGGGGGGGGGGCACACAGTCTGTGGATGAAGGGGGGGGGGCACACAGTCTGTGGATGAAGGGGGGGGCACACAGTCTGTGGATGAAGGGGGGGCACACAGTCTGTGGATGAAGGGGGGGCACACAGTCTGTGGATGAAGGGGGGGCACACAGTCTGTGGATGAAGGGGGGGCACACAGTCTGTGGATGAAGGGGGGGCACACAGTCTGTGGATGAAGGGGGGGCACACAGTCTGTGGATGAAGGGGGGGCACACAGTCTGTGGATGAAGGGGGGGCACACAGTCTGTGGATGAAGGGGGGGCACACAGTCTGTGGATGAAGGGGGGGCACACAGTCTGTGGATGAAGGGGGGGCACACAGTCTGTGGATGAAGGGGGGGCACACAGTCTGTGGATGAAGGGGGGGCACACAGTCTGTGGATGAAGGGGGGGCACACAGTCTGTGGATGAAGGGGGGGCACACAGTCTGTGGATGAAGGGGGGGCACACAGTCTGTGGATGAAGGGGGGGCACACAGTCTGTGGATGAAGGGGGGGCACACAGTCTGTGGATGAAGGGGGGGCACACAGTCTGTGGATGAAGGGGGGGCACACAGTCTGTGGATGAAGGGGGGGCACACAGTCTGTGGATGAAGGGGGGGCACACAGTCTGTGGATGAAGGGGGGGCACACAGTCTGTGGATGAAGGGGGGGCACACAGTCTGTGGATGAAGGGGGGGCACACAGTCTGTGGATGAAGGGGGGGCACACAGTCTGTGGATGAAGGGGGGGCACACAGTCTGTGGATGAAGGGGGGGCACACAGTCTGTGGATGAAGGGGGGGCACACAGTCTGTGGATGAAGGGGGGGCACACAGTCTGTGGATGAAGGGGGGGCACACAGTCTGTGGATGAAGGGGGGGCACACAGTCTGTGGATGAAGGGGGGGCACACAGTCTGTGGATGAAGGGGGGGCACACAGTCTGTGGATGAAGGGGGGGCACACAGTCTGTGGATGAAGGGGGGGCACACAGTCTGTGGATGAAGGGGGGGCACACAGTCTGTGGATGAAGGGGGGGCACACAGTCTGTGGATGAAGGGGGGGCACACAGTCTGTGGATGAAGGGGGGGCACACAGTCTGTGGATGAAGGGGGGGCACACAGTCTGTGGATGAAGGGGGGGCACACAGTCTGTGGATGAAGGGGGGGCACACAGTCTGTGGATGAAGGGGGGGCACACAGTCTGTGGATGAAGGGGGGGCACACAGTCTGTGGATGAAGGGGGGGCACACAGTCTGTGGATGAAGGGGGGGCACACAGTCTGTGGATGAAGGGGGGGCACACAGTCTGTGGATGAAGGGGGGGCACACAGTCTGTGGATGAAGGGGGGGCACACAGTCTGTGGATGAAGGGGGGGCACACAGTCTGTGGATGAAGGGGGGGCACACAGTCTGTGGATGAAGGGGGGGCACACAGTCTGTGGATGAAGGGGGGGCACACAGTCTGTGGATGAAGGGGGGGCACACAGTCTGTGGATGAAGGGGGGGCACACAGTCTGTGGATGAAGGGGGGGCACACAGTCTGTGGATGAAGGGGGGGCACACAGTCTGTGGATGAAGGGGGGGCACACAGTCTGTGGATGAAGGGGGGGCACACAGTCTGTGGATGAAGGGGGGGCACACAGTCTGTGGATGAAGGGGGGGCACACAGTCTGTGGATGAAGGGGGGGCACACAGTCTGTGGATGAAGGGGGGGCACACAGTCTGTGGATGAAGGGGGGGCACACAGTCTGTGGATGAAGGGGGGGCACACAGTCTGTGGATGAAGGGGGGGCACACAGTCTGTGGATGAAGGGGGGGCACACAGTCTGTGGATGAAGGGGGGGCACACAGTCTGTGGATGAAGGGGGGGCACACAGTCTGTGGATGAAGGGGGGGCACACAGTCTGTGGATGAAGGGGGGGCACACAGTCTGTGGATGAAGGGGGGGCACACAGTCTGTGGATGAAGGGGGGGCACACAGTCTGTGGATGAAGGGGGGGCACACAGTCTGTGGATGAAGGGGGGGCACACAGTCTGTGGATGAAGGGGGGGCACACAGTCTGTGGATGAAGGGGGGGCACACAGTCTGTGGATGAAGGGGGGGCACACAGTCTGTGGATGAAGGGGGGGCACACAGTCTGTGGATGAAGGGGGGGCACACAGTCTGTGGATGAAGGGGGGGCACACAGTCTGTGGATGAAGGGGGGGCACACAGTCTGTGGATGAAGGGGGGGCACACAGTCTGTGGATGAAGGGGGGGCACACAGTCTGTGGATGAAGGGGGGGCACACAGTCTGTGGATGAAGGGGGGGCACACAGTCTGTGGATGAAGGGGGGGCACACAGTCTGTGGATGAAGGGGGGGCACACAGTCTGTGGATGAAGGGGGGGCACACAGTCTGTGGATGAAGGGGGGGCACACAGTCTGTGGATGAAGGGGGGGCACACAGTCTGTGGATGAAGGGGGGGCACACAGTCTGTGGATGAAGGGGGGGCACACAGTCTGTGGATGAAGGGGGGGCACACAGTCTGTGGATGAAGGGGGGGCACACAGTCTGTGGATGAAGGGGGGGCACACAGTCTGTGGATGAAGGGGGGGCACACAGTCTGTGGATGAAGGGGGGGGCACACAGTCTGTGGATGAAGGGGGGGGCACACAGTCTGTGGATGAAGGGGGGGGCACACAGTCTGTGGATGAAGGGGGGGGCACACAGTCTGTGGATGAAGGGGGGGGCACAGTCTGTGGATGAAGGGGGGGCACACAGTCTGTGGATGAAGGGGGGGCACACAGTCTGTGGATGAAGGGGGGGCACACAGTCTGTGGATGAAGGGGGGGCACACAGTCTGTGGATGAAGGGGGGCACACAGTCTGTGGATGAAGGGGGGGCACACAGTCTGTGGATGAAGGGGGGGCACACAGTCTGTGGATGAAGGGGGGGCACACAGTCTGTGGATGAAGGGGGGGCACACAGTCTGTGGATGAAGGGGGGGCACACAGTCTGTGGATGAAGGGGGGGCACACAGTCTGTGGATGAAGGGGGGGCACACAGTCTGTGGATGAAGGGGGGGCACACAGTCTGTGGATGAAGGGGGGGCACACAGTCTGTGGATGAAGGGGGGGCACACAGTCTGTGGATGAAGGGGGGGCACACAGTCTGTGGATGAAGGGGGGGCACACAGTCTGTGGATGAAGGGGGGGCACACAGTCTGTGGATGAAGGGGGGGCACACAGTCTGTGGATGAAGGGGGGGCACACAGTCTGTGGATGAAGGGGGGGCACACAGTCTGTGGATGAAGGGGGGGCACACAGTCTGTGGATGAAGGGGGGGCACACAGTCTGTGGATGAAGGGGGGGCACACAGTCTGTGGATGAAGGGGGGGCACACAGTCTGTGGATGAAGGGGGGGCACACAGTCTGTGGATGAAGGGGGGGCACACAGTCTGTGGATGAAGGGGGGGCACACAGTCTGTGGATGAAGGGGGGGCACACAGTCTGTGGATGAAGGGGGGGCACACAGTCTGTGGATGAAGGGGGGGCACACAGTCTGTGGATGAAGGGGGGGCACACAGTCTGTGGATGAAGGGGGGGCACACAGTCTGTGGATGAAGGGGGGGCACACAGTCTGTGGATGAAGGGGGCACAGTGTGATGATTTTTGTACATGTTTTATTTTGTTTGATCTTATTCCTCTTACTATTAGCTGTAAATTATTCTTTGACAGAAATATAATTGAAAAAAAAAATATAAAAATATTATTTTCCTTTGGATTTATGTGTATTATTTTTGCAAACAACTTACTAAGTATTTCTGTCCTGACCTAAATACTTATTACGTTATTTTGACCCAACTACTTATAAAATGGGACTGCTTATTTGGAGGGGTGCCTTGAAAAAATTATGGAGACTAATTGTGCCGCGAACTGAAAAAGTTTGGAAACCACTGGTTTAAACTATATAATCTATTAACAGGTACGCTTCAAATCAAACAGTGCAATAATTATATTCAAGTGCGTGTGTGAGCAGCTGTGAGGGAGAGAATTATCTATTTAGGAAAGAAATTGTGATGTCTGCAATTTTTAAACCCTCACTCACCCTCCCCCAAACTAGCAAAATCTTCAGTTCTATAATCCTATACTCCCGGATTGCAATAAGGGATGAGTTTGAGAATCTGTTTTGTAGAAAAAAATCCAAATCGTTGGTTGTAACTATATAAATCTGGTCTTTTAAGCAGTCTTGTGGAAGTCAAAAACCAATCATACTCTAATGAAGAAATTTTGTTTACGAGTTCTGTGCCAATGAGGGGGGAAAAAGGGCTTCAAAATCACTGCTAATCAATTTGGCCTCCATATATCCATAGCCTGGTATGGTCAGTACAACAATAATCTGTTTTTAAAAAAAGCTGTAACATCAACACCAATATTTTAAACAATGTCTGGACAGATGAGATGAAAGCGGCACAAGGGATACATTACACAGCCAACTCATAATAATGTGTACATTTTATTAGCAAATTCTACTAAAGAACGGTAGTATTAGTCAGTAAGTTATAACTTAAATGGAAAACATGACTTTGGGTATTTTACTCTATATTCTACTTTTGTCAAGGAGCAAGGCAAACATACAACCTGCGTTGTAAGAAGCAAATCAATAATAATAATAATAATAATAATAATAATAATAATAGTATTAATATTATTATCAACAAAAAGGTACAGAGAATATTACTACCTACAAAAGTCCAAAGTTGAAATTCACATTTAGTACTAACTCATATTTTGGGTAAAACTAAAAATTAAGGTTTTAAATCTAAAGAATTCACAAACTTGTTACCACCGTTTCTTTAAAAGACAATAAAACCCACATTTGAATTATTTCAATATATTAAGCAATGTTTTACAGCCATTATTTAGCTATTGACTTTCCTATAACATAAGTAATAGTATGGATATATTCACAACTGATCTATATCTCAGATGTCAGACTACATGGAAGCCAATATTTACCTCTTGATATGGCACTTCATGAAAGCATTCACAAAAAAGGACACCAAATGTCAATACTAGTTATAAAACACATGCTAATACCTTTATTTCTCAGTATTGTAACTTGTAGCTCAATTTTAATATACTCTGGCTTCAAGCAAAATAAGTCAGACACAAATGTCATTTCAGATATCATTTAGAAGATCTGCTAAATTCCCATGCTCGTCGTTAGACAATTGGTACCACTCGATTCCCATGATTCAGTGCTGACTAGGCTTGTGTAAAGCAGTATTTCTCAAAAATGTTGTTCTCAAGGTAGAAAGTCATTAATTGTGGCTTTGATGCATAATCAAACTAGACATAACAATGCAACTGGTTATAAAGTGCTGTATTCCTCTATCAGCATTTTTATATGTAATTTACATTGGCATTGGGATTTTTTTGTTTGCTCCCTCTGTCTTACAAACTACTGAAAAATTCTACTGCCTTCTGCTCACAACTCAGCCCACTCTACTCTGTCCTCATGGCCACCAATACCATTTGACTGAGAAGTGTAGCTCTTCTACAGAAGGAAGGTTGTATTGATATGGGACCTATTGTATGCAATAAAATGCTGTGGCTATTAAGTATTAGGTCAATGTGTATGAATCACACTTAACCATTTGACTGACACAGGAAGGACTTTATATAGCACTGGTATTCAGTTTTTCAATCAATGTTAAAGTTTCCAGATATGATATATGTTACATCTTAGGAATGTATCACATACTCGCCTACTTTGGAGATCTCCTGTCCAGTAGGGGAGAATTCCATGCAGCATTCTGGAGGCGTGTCCACACGAATCAAGCATTTAGGCCCCACCACTATGCTAAACCATATAAATTTTGTCCAATTACAACAGGAGACGTGGCCAGATGGCACAATTAGCTCCGCCCCACCCACTTCACAAACAAACAGGGCAGGATGTGGGAGGCTGCCCTGCTCTCCCAGGAGAACTCCAAAAAAATTCTGGAGTTTCCCAGACATTCCAGGAGAATAGGCATCTTTGATGGATCATAACAAGTCTAAACTTGTGTCCCTGTCTCTTCTAATATATGTGAAAGTGTATTCTCAACGTTTCTCATGTAAGCCTAGCTCTAGGACTATTGTTTTGTAGATCAGGGGTGTCAAACTGGTGGCCCTAACCCCTAAATTTTGCAGCCTCACCAGAACCATTATCCCAGAATAAAATACTTACCTCCTCCTCCCTTCGCATTGAATGTTGGGTGTGACGTAATCACGCCCGACATTTTCAGTGAGGAGCGCACAGAGAGAAGTCGCGACAGGCAAGACATAAGAAAAGAGATCAGAAGAAAGAAGGCAATAGAGAGGTAAGTGAAGGGGAGCAAAAGCAGCATGGAGGGCACAGTGTGAAACAGGGGAAACCTGAGGGGGCGCAAAAGCAGCATGAAGGGCACAGTGTGATGAAGGGTTCACAATGTGATGACAGGGTGACAAAATTGCATAGGAAACATTCTTCTTCAATCTTAGACTTTGATTATTTGGCCCAATTGGGGTTGAGAGTTTGACAAGCCTGTTGTAGGTAATTTTGCTTCAGAATTCAGGTTAGTCTAGGGTTTCTCCACATTTGAATTGACCTCCTCAAAACCACAATTAAACCTCACATGCATGAACTGTTGACTTGGATTATGTAACATATTGATAACATAGTATCAGAATAAGTGATCCCTATGATGACTAGAATAAAATAATCCACTGGAAAACATTAAATGCAACAAAACTGGTGACGTGTTCTTTCACAGCCGAGCATAAAAGTGGTTTCACTGACCTACATATCCACCTGATCCCCTGATGTATAATATTTACATTTGGTCTGTGGTGAATGCATGTCAACAAAACACAGACAAAATATATTTAGAGGAGGTTGCCACAGGCTGTATCCTCCAGACATGTGCCAAGACACACAGAGAAAAGGGAGATTGCACTCATGACATGAGGCAAAATGACAAATGCACAAATCACTGCTGTATATATTTATGCATATTTTTCACCCAACTTAAACAGGTGAGGAATAAAAGGAAGACAGATGGGGAGGACAATTCGTAAACAAAAAAAACAACAACTTTTAAACAGAAGTCGAAGGGATTGATTGATTAATCAGTGAATAAAGCAAAATTATGTAACTTATTGTGACTTTACAGCGATATCTTCCATGTATACAAATCACAAATTGTGTAGACTTAAAAGCAACCTTCTGGTGTTTCAGACAAATTGCCTCTATATCATAGAAATGTGTCTTTATAAAACTTCAAAAGGTTACATAACATCCATAAAATGTCCTATATACATTTATATTTCACTGCTCCTAAAGTTAACATCATTTTACTTTATTACTTGATGTAACACAGACAAAATATACCCTGAATGCAATGTCGTGAAACCTTCCACAGGCACTTAAGTTTGCATTTAGTTCCCAAGGTAGGACTGAGCCTTCATTACTCCTTTGTCCTAAATACAGATTATATGTAATATCAGAATGGCAGAAGTACTTTATTTACTAACTTACTAAAGTAACTAAAAGCTTAACGTATAGAGAGGACATAATCACTTTTTTAAATCTGTCATAAAATGTAGACTAATTTTGTCATAAATAGGATTATTTTAATTAGACTATAAGCTCTCTGAGGCAAATACCTCAATTAAGGGTCTTCAATTGCCCATAAATAAAAAACATCTCTTAGCCCAGTCTCTCTCCAGCTACCGCCCTATTTCTCTCCCACCCCTTTACCTCCAACCGACGACTCGCACACAACTACCCATCTCACTTTCTCCCATTCTCGTCAATCGGGCTTACACTCACAATACTCCACTAAAAGCGCACTCACAACAGTGATCAATGATAAACTTACAGCAAAGTCTAAGGGTCACCTCTCCATACTCATTATTCTGGACCTCTCTGCTGCTTTCAACCCTGTTGATCACCCTCTTCACACCGGCCTTCATGACACTGTCTTTTCATGGTTTATTTCCTATTGAACCACTCCTTTCCTGTCTCTACCTCCAGGACATCCTCCACTCTACTTTCTCCATCTATCGGGGTGCCTCAGGACTCTGTCCCTGGCAATCTGCTTTTCATAATGCACACTTCTCTGGGAAACTAGTTTGCTTATGTGGCCTCCAGTACCTCTACATTGACGACACCCAAATCTACCTCTCCCCCCTCCTTCTGTACTATGTCCTCTAACTAACTGTCTTTCTTTTACACTACATGGCCAAAAATATGAGGGCACCTCTTGTAATTAGTATGTTTGGGCATTCCTACCACACCCATTGCCAACAGTTGCAGAAAATCAAACAGATGGCGAGGCATTCTCAATAATCAAACATCAGCAGTAGAATGGGTCGTACTGAAGAGATCAGTGACTTTCAATGCCACCTTTCCAACAAGTCAGTCTATCAAATTTCTGCCCAGCTAGATCTGCCCCGAGTCAACGGTAAGTGCTGTCATTGTGAAGTGGAAACATCTAGGAGCAACAAAAACGTAGCCGTTACAGGCCACACCAGTTCACAGAACGGGACCATTGAGCAATGAAGAGCGCTGTCTGTCCTTGATTGCAACACTCACTACAGAGTTCTAAAATGAAAGCAACACTGCAAAATAACTTTTAATTAGAAGCTTCATGGATTGGGTTTCCATGGCTGAGCAGCTACACTAAATCATGAAATCAACATGTGCAATTCCAAATGTTGACTGGAGCGGTGTAAAGCACACCTCCGTTGGACTCTAGAGCAGTGGATATGCTTTCTCAGGAGTGATGACTCACGTTTCACTATCTGGCAATGTGAAGTATGAATGGTACAGCGTACAATGACAGAGAATTGTGTGCTTCGAACTTTGTGTCAACAGTTTGGGGAAGGTCCCTTCCTGTTTCAGCATGACTATGTCCCTGTGCACAAAGAGAGGTCCAAACATTTTTGGTGTGTAATAACATGAGTGGGTTGCTCTAAGTCCTGTCTCCAGCTCCAAACACCTCTTGGATGAACTGAAATTCCAACTGCGAGTCAGGCCTTATTATTCAACATCGGGTACATCAATTATGCTCTTGTGGAAGAATGGATGTGAATGTTGCAGCCATGTACTAAGATCTAGTGAAAAGTCTTCCCAGAAGAGTGGAAGCTGTTATTATTATAGCAGTAAAGGTGGGACCAACACCATATTAAAACCCATCATTTTGGAATGAGATGTTCAACAAGCATATATGGATGTGAAGTTCAGGTGTCCACATACTTTTGGCCATGTATATCCACATAGATGTCCCAATGTTACCCAAGTTCAAAATTTAAAAAGGAGACCATATTCCCTCCTTGAAGAGCCACCAACTCCATCACAGTCAATAACATGACAACAAGATGCTACCAAAACTATTGTCAACACTCATCATTTCCCGCCTTGACTACTGCAATCTTCTCCTATTGGGCATTCATCTCACCCATTTATCCCAACTTCAAACCATCTTAAATGCCGCAGCAAGATCTTCATCTCTTGCCAGTCTACATCTGGCCCACCACTTGATAATCCAGAATCCAAATTACCATTACCTACAAAGCCATCAACAACTACACCCCTTCATACATCTCAAATCTCATCTCTACTTCTCACCCTCTTCGATCTGGTTCTGACCTGTGCCTTGTCTCACCTCTGGTAAGAACCATACATTTCCGCCTGTAAGACATCCCCTCTTATGGAATTCCCTACAATGCCCGATCAGATTCTCCACAGCTTTCAAATACTTAAAACGTCCACTCAAAACCCATGTCTTTATTAGACCTTACACTACTCCCACCTAAAGCACCGTCACAACTGTCTCAAACTCCACGCTGAGCCACACCCATTCATCTTGAATCAGCTGTGTCCACTTCCAACTAGAATGTATTCATTACATGAGCAGTGAACCCCCTACACTTTGTTTTCATGTCTGCAGTTATTTTGTCCTTGTACGTCCTGTTTTTTCCACTGTCTGCGGTGGAACACTGTGGCACTTTACAAATTATTAATAATAATAATAATAATAATAAAATGTCCTAGTGTTTATTTTCTTGTATTGTATATTGTTCCATGTACTGTACTATTGTCCATTTTTTAAGTTGCTCTGTACTAATCTGCATTTTATACATACAAGGAACTTAAAGAAGGAATTCAATTTGTACAAATCTCATTTAAACTGCACTATACCTAGAAGGAGTTGACACTATGAAAAAACTTCACATTTAAAATCATGTACGTACACATTTTTAATTCATGACAAAACTTCATAACTTGTGATATATCTTGTCCCCATATCAGACAAGTCCTGGGTGAAAACGTGTTGAATAGAATAGGAGCTCACACTGCAGTGATAGAAAATCTAAAAATTAAATTAAAAGCCCCCCAAACCTAAATGTAAGTAGATTTCTTATAAAAGGATACCTAGTAATAAAAGTTCCAGTTTAGGAAATTAAGGATTTTTGCCTCGGACTTCACAAGTTAGTGTCCTCTCATATCAGTCATTTTAGTCTTAGATAGGTGAAAGTGCAATGCCCTACAATGATCTCACTGACCAAAGTCTAACATGCCAGGTTTATACATGCAAGGGACCTACATCTAATGACGGTAAACGTGCAACATAATAGTTCAGAGGTTGCTCATCTCTGCTCTGACAACTACCACTGTGGATCAAGAAACAAGTGCATGTTCACATTCACAACTTTTCATTCTTCAGCATCAGGGTACTTATGTCCATGCAACTTTTCAAAGAAACTAATAGAGTATATTTATTTTGAACCATAGACACTACTGCCATCTTGTGGTTCCATCATATATTATTTCTGAATCTGATTAAATTATAAGCTAATTCATCTTCTGTCATCTACAAGCTGTGTACGACAAGGCGCTCTACTTGAATTTACTTTGTGCTGCTTTGCTGTCAACACAAGGCTGTTTACTTCACCCTCCCCTATTCTACTCTGTATATTTTTGCCAAGATAGGGAACTAATACAGCCACAGTAATGAAATTGGAAAACTTTGCCTGCTCTTTCTGATCCAGCACCCCCTTCGACTCTCATGGCTCTACTAGGTCCTCCACAGTGTCAACTGATCCACTAGCTCAGGCCTCAGATGACGCTCCTACCCTCACCTTCTAAAAAAAAAAAAAAGGAGCGACAGACAGGATTGGAGAAGTGCAACTGAATTTATCTTTTATTTGCCAATATTTGCAAAAGACGAGGGAGAGGTTTGGAGAGGCTAAACACCACATATCCTATCTTGAGGATATTACAAATACCATGAAAAGTGACATTTCCGATTTAGTGACTTTTAACATTATTTGCAAGTAAAAAATGTCTGATATGGAGGGCAGACTTCAAAGGAATAATCTAAGACGTGTGGGTCTATCTGTAAGTCGAGAGCTCTATTCCAAACATTTTTGGAAAATTGGCACACATGAATCCGGGGAAGACGCTTTCACTCCATAATTTTCTATCGAGAGAGCTTGTATTCCATCTCAACCTCCCCAAACAGGAGCGCCGGCTAGTACTGTACATTTATTGCCAAAACACTTCATTACAGAGACCATGACACTATCCTTCGACTAGCCAGAGTTAAGGGCCCTCTTAAATTTAAGAACCATATAGTATCTATAGTATGCTATCTTGCTTGACTTTGCTGTAGAGGTTCAGAAGAGTTGGGCTCACATTATCCAAGTAATAAAAAGAGATTCCAAAATTTACAGTCATGGCCAAACGTTTTGAGAATGACACAAATATTATTTTTCACAAAGTCGGCTGCCACAGTTTTCATGATGGCAATTTGCATATACTCCAGAATGTCATGAAGAGTGATCAGATGAATTGCAATTAATTTCAAAGTCCCTCTTTGCCACGGCTAGATTGATTTTCCTTACAAACCGTTATTCCTCTGCTGAGCCACTCTGTCAGTCTCTACATTGGCTGCCTGTATTTCAACAAATCCAATATAAAATTCTTCTATTAACATACAAGGCCATCAACAAAATTGCACCGACATACATTTCCTCACTTGTCTCGAAATATCTCCCTACTCGACACCTCCGTTCTGCACAAGATCTACGTCTCTCCTCCACTCTCATCACATCCTCCCATTCTCGGTTACAGGATTTTTTCCGGGCTGCACCCACTTTGTGGAATTCCCTCCCTCGCACAGTAAGACTTTCCTCTAGTCTTCAAACCTTCAAGCGTTCACTGAAAACCCACCTCTTCAGACAAGGTTATGATATTCCTCAACCATCATCTTAATTTCTCTAGATTACCCTATTGCCATCCTCTACACTGCTAACTCAAGACAACAACCTTCTGACCAACATTGCTACACACACAGCACACTCAATACTTTTACCTTTGCAGTCTAGCTGCTCCATTGTGCAATATGATGTAGCACATGCCCTTGTGTTTCTAACTCCCATTGTCCCATAGATTGTAAGCTTTCGAGCAGGGTTCTCTTACATCTCTGTCTGTATGTATTACACAGTATTGTCTTATCAATGTTTGCTCCCAATTGTAAAGCGCTACGGAATTTGCTGGCGCTATATAAATGTTGATGATGATGATGATGACAATGAACTTTATCCCAAAAACAACATTTCCACTGCATTTCAGCCCTGCCGCAAAAAGACCAGCTGACATCAGGTCAGTGATTCTCTCGTTAACACAAGTGAGAGTTTTGACGAGGCTAGAGATAACTGTCATGCTGATTGAGTTAGAGTAACAGACAGGAAGCTTAAAGGAGGGTGGTGCTTGAAATCATTGTTCTTCCTCTGTTAACCATGGTTATCTGCAAGGAAACACCTGGAGTCATCATTGCTTTGGACAAAAAGGGCTTCATGGTCAAAGATATTGCTATTACTAAGATTGCACCTAAATCAACCATTTATTGGATCATCAAGAACTTCAATGTTGAACGTGGCAAAGAGGTAGTGGAGATTGAAGGACTGAGAAAAAATGAGGGACCTAAACAAAGATTGTTTAGCAAGTGAGAACGGAGCTGTAAGAGGAGGGGATAAATCTGAAGTGAAGGAAGTCAGCTAGGGAGTGAGTTTTCCTTCAGAGTCGCTCAGCATCCCTAGTGCGCTGGTGAGCAGGTGAATTTGGAGTGCCAGAGTTAGGGTATCAAATGGTGGCGGCGGTGGACAGAAGAAGCGGGAGCAAAGGCATCCAGGGCAGTGGTGAGGGAGCAGTTGTAGAGGGAGGTTGCCTGGTCAGGGCATGACAGGGAGGGCAGAGGGGAGAAGAGTGTTTCAAGAGAGGACAAGAATGAAGTAGGGTCAAGAGCATCAAGATTACACCTGGTGAGGGTGGTTTTAGGTGGGGGCAGGGGAGGAGGAAAGGGAGAAGGAGTGGATATGGTGGTCAGAGAGTGGGAATGGAGAGTTAGAGAAGTCAGAGAGATCACAAAGATGAGAGAAAACTAGATCAAGGGAGTGACCAAGACAGTGGGTGGGGGAAGAGGTCCACTGAGCGAGGCCAAAGGAGAAAGAAAGGGAAAGAAGTTTGATGGAGGCAGGGTGAGTGGGGTTGTCAATAGGGATGTTAAAGTCGCCAAGTATGATGGAGGGGAGGTCAGAGGAAAGGTAGTGGGGAAGCCAGGCTGCAATGTTATCGAGAAAGAGGGAGGTGGGGCCAGGGGGGCAGTAAATGACAGACACGGAGGTGGATGGGGGAGAAAAAAAAAGTGATGGAGAGAATGGACTTCAAAGGAGGATAAAGAGAGAGGGTACAGTGTGAATAACCTGAATTGTACAGTTAGGGGAAAGGAGGAGGCCCACACACCCTCCTGGACAGTCATCCAGTCTGGTGGCGTGGGTGAAGGAGAGGTCCAAATGGGAAAGAGCAGCGGTGGAAGCAGTGTCAGTAGAAGAGAGACAGGTTTCAGTTATAGCAAGAAGGTTAAAAGAGTTGGAGATGAAGAGATTGTGAATAGAGTGTAGTTTATTGCGCATGAATCTGGAGTTCCAGAGGGCACAGGAGAAGGGGAGGGAGTTAAGTTGGGAGATGTGGATAAGATTTGTAGGGTTGCTGGAGCATGGGGGAGAGTGGTAAGAAGAACGAGAGGCAGGGACCCAGTGAGGTACTGCAGGAGGCGGGGGAGAGAGAGGGGAGAGGGAGGCGACCAGTGAGAGAGGCCAGGATGAAGAACATTAGGCATAGGAAGGCAGCGAGAGCAACGGATGAGGCTTCAGGCAGCAGAAAGGCAAGGAAGATGTGGAAGAGGGCCCAAGCCGGGACCTGGGTTAACTATGCATGGGGTCAAGCAGATCAGGTCAGGAGGAGATAGGCAGAGCGTGGGGGTGAAAGGAGGCAGATTGAGGGCATCAGAACAGGAGACGACCGGAGCAGAAGAGAACAGGACCAGCGGGAGGAGTGGAAAACAGGCCCAAGCTGTGACCTAGAGTATAGGCGGTGGCCGGGAACCGGAGCAGCAAGGCAGCATTAGGTGACATCCAAGGAAAGAAAACAGCAGGAACGAGCATCCGACAGGCAGAGAGGCATCAGGTAGGAGGTGCTTGGCGGTAGGATCCGGAAAATACAGGGCCAGAGGTAGATACTGTATAGGTCTAAAGACTCTGGTGGCCTGGCCCTTCCTAATCTAAGGGTTTATATCATTGCCACCCAATTGGCACATTTTTGAAAATGGATTGAACTCTCCTCGACAGATTCCTTGTGTGGGTTCCTTCATAAGCAGACGGGGTCATCTTATCCTCCTCTTCAAGTCTTGTTGAGTGTGAAAGCCTCCAGAAGCACTGCACCACTCCTTAGAGAAGCAATTTAATATGTAAATTAATGCACGACGAGTTAGACAGTTCAGGTATTGAACTAGACTCACCTATATGGGGCAGTTCCAACCTTAATTAACTTTGTAAACTTCAAAAGAGTGACATTTGGTGTCCAGTTCACTGGTCAATTATATGGACATATTTTTTTTAAAAAAAAATGAGCAAATAATAAGAGAATTCTCAGTTCCAAACCATTTATTTTATAGCTACCTGCAGCGATGACACACTCTAAAATCTAAATTTGGGAGTCTTTCCATTCAACTTGATCCTTTCCCGATTAAAGTGTTACTCGAACAGGTGGGCACCACCAAAACATTATCCATTTTATATACCAATATCCTTCCTCACCTTGTTCCTGATGATTTAAATCACCTCAACATTAAATGGGAAGTTGATCTTGGCCCATTAGTGAGGAGGAGGAGGAGTGGATTTCTATGTTGGGTAGTCCCAAAGAGTCAACATCCTGTACTAGACATTGTCAAATCCAACTATATATTTTGCATATAGTGTACTACACCCTTAGAAAAAAGACTTTTTTTAATAGGTAGCAGGCATAACTCGAAATGTCCTAAGTGTGGCTCAGATTCTGCTTCCTTTTTGCATCTCCTGTGGGAATGTCCTGGAGTCACTATCCCTTACTGTTTCCTAAAATATGTATATTTGGATTAACACTAGATCTTCTGTTAAATCAAAGTACAATCCAATATGTCATCAATATGTTTATCCTTTCCAAGGTCATTATTGCTCGATCGTGGATGGCATGTGACTACCCCAGCTTTCATAACTGGATTACCTTGGTAAATAATACGAAAGGCCATGAAAGATTAATTTACCATTCAAGAAATACCACTCAGAAGTATTATAAAATATGGTCCAGATGGATAAGATACAAATGTGCGATAAAATCGTTGTCGGACAATCTTGTCTAAATTTGTCACCTAATCACCCAAACCAGTCAATTAGGGTTTGTTCAATCTTCTGTAATGTGGGAGTATGTGCCTGGAGGGTTACCGTTATATACACTTATATACCTACATTACTGCTGGTTATTTACACATCTTGGTGATATTACAAATTGGAACTAGTCATAGGCTATTTCTTGTTTATGAAATCTTCCATATTTAATTGCTAATGTAATTCAATGTTCAATATCCAATTAATGTTGATATTTATAAAACTCTATATACCTTAGACAAATATTTTATTATTATAGATTACTTAAGGAACTATTTTTTATGTTACTATTTGTTGTATTCAATAAAAAAATGACTAATAAATAGCAGATATAACATATTACATTTCATATATACAATATTATTTTATATTCTGTGCTACAAAACTATAGCAGATTACTGAAAGACAGCTGTACAGCCAGGAAGTCAAATGTAGGACTGACTCTTTACCTGTTTGTACCAGGTATATTATTAACTAGGTTTATCTCTAGAACACACAGTTCAAGGGTGCGTGATAGCTAAAAGGTAGATAACATTACATAACTGCTTGCAGATCTATAATTTAAGGACATTCTATACCAGTCATTGTTTTTGTTTTGTTTTGGGAGGGGGGGTTAGGAGATGCATGCTGGCATTTCACACGTTATCTTAGGTAGTCTGTTTCAATATTTAACTTGACAACTGGTATAATTTCTTCCCCTTTTATAAAATTGCAGTGTAATTATGAAATCCCACAAAGAATGGACAGAGCATCACAAAGAAACCTTTGTTCACGTGGATAAACATGATGCAACGCTTGAAATCACATTCCCTCACAAAGATTATGCTTATTCAAAATAAACTAGAATGGGCATTCATCTTCTGAACATCAACTCCCATGATGCTTTGCTGGCCACTAACCAGCAACTGGATGTTTGGGCATCACAGGAATTTTAATTCAGAGACAATGTTTGTTTAGATGAATGACTAACTTTGATTGATAAAAATGTAGGCTCTGACAAACTAATTTTAAAAACACAGCGTCACTTCAAATGACCTCTATGCTTATATGATGTTGGGTACTAGGTTTACTAAAAGTCTATGACCACTTGTAATTTTATTTTGAATCATTTAATGTAAAGGACCTGTAGAATATTTTTTTTTTAAATTACACATCCCAACTATCTACAATCATTTCTGGTCCAATATACTGTATATATTAGGAGATTACTGTATAAAATTATTATCTGGTCAGGTGAAAAAAAGGGGGGTAACACATGACTCCCTAAATTTGCTTGTAGCCTGTGTGTTAAGATAATTTATACATACATATAGCTGTATGTACATTTTCCTGTACTAGGCACAACCAAGCCATGACATTTTCTGGAGCTAGACTGACTCGTTTATGCTACAAATCTCTACTATTCCCACTACCTACAGGGCCTGATCAACCACTAGGCTAATCAGGCTGCAGCCTGGGGCGCTGAGTCCTGGGGGGGCGCAGCGCGGAACACTGACAAGCTATTGGTTTTTTTTTGGGGGGGGGGGGTTTTCTTCAAGTGCCGATGATCGGCTTCTTTCTCCTCTAATGGGGCCGCCCCTGGCCTCAAGGGGGCGGTCCCGCATGTTCCTGTACCCAATCACGCAGCTAACAGCATCCAACGCTGTTAGCTGCCCTATCAGTGTATTGCTTAGTGTCTCACATCTCACGTGACCACACTAATCACACAGAGCGCGCCCGCAGCTAACAGCGTCGGATGCTGTTAACTGCGTGTGAAGATGACAGAAGCGCCGGCGTCTGGTCAGAGGAGAACAGAAGACAGCAAGGTAAGTGCTTGTTAAATATCAAGGGGGTGACACATCGGATGTGGAGGGGGGGGGGATCTTATAAATTGGATATGGGGGGATTAATGATCTGCTAGTATGGATTGGATAGGGGGGGTTAATGGAGTGAAAATGGGGAGGTAATGAACTGGCTGGAGGGGGGGGGGGCTTATGAATTTGATGGGGAAGTTAATGAAATGGCTAGAGGGGGGATTAATTAAGTGAAAATGGGGATTAATGAACTGGCTAGAAGGGGGGGCTTATGAATTGGATAGAGGGGGCATATGAAGAAGGGGGGGCTTATGAATTGGATAGAGGGGGCATATGAATTGGATGGGGGAGTTAATGAAATGGCTAGAGGGGGGGATTAATGAAGTGAAAATGGGGATTAATGAAGTGAAAATGGGGAGGTAATGAACTGGCTAGAGGGGGGGTTAATGAATTGGATAGGGGAGATTAATGAAAAAGCAGTGGGGAGGTAAGGAACTGGCTACTTTGGTTAATGAATCGGATAGGGGGGGTCATAAACTGTCTGGTGCGGGTTGATAATAATGACAGGGGGGATGAATTGGTGGGGAGGTGATGAAATAGCTTGTAGAGGGCAGGATTTCTGTATTGTGTGGCGGTGATGTGGATGCTGACTGTGGTTTCAGCGGTCACTAGAATGCTAAATACTAGATAGACAGGGCTGGTAGATGTTACTATAGGAGTGTAAATAATTTTCATATATTTTATTGTCTGTCTGTACTAGGGGGTTGTTTTGTATCATTCAGGGTTTGTTAAAATTTTGCACTATAATACAATTTTTGCAATATTTTTTGCAATTTTTTTTTTAAATACAGGACTCCCAAGTTTCCAGAAGCCAACGGACAACACTCCAAGAACATGCAAAAGAGAACACCAGGCAGTCTACACTGCAAGATCAGGTAAGAGAGGAAGTGCATAATGAAGTGTGTTTAATGTATTACTATTTTATTTACAGATATATATCTATATATATAAAAAATTTATTTACACACACACTGGGGGGTGGAACTAGTGTAGTAGCCAGGGGCAGCTGTGACCCTTAATCAGGCCCTAACTACCTATAACACTGTATTGTGATGTATAAATAAAAAATTATACACACTTTTCAGTCTGAAACAGTTGTGATTTGTTCAGCTGTAAAAAATGAATAGAAAAAGGTGTGAAATACAGTAAATAATCATTACTTACCCTCTGTGCTGCTTCAGCGGCTGCCGCAGCCATTGCTGCGGCCTTAGCCTTCTCAGCTTCATCATAAGTTGGCAGAGTGGTGGCTACACTATAGGGAGGTGGTACAGGGTAGAATTCATTGTGCGTTTCTATTAAGAAAAGAACACAGTAAATTTAGATTAAAATAAAATATGCAGCACATCTATATTGCAAACATAAAAAAGCATTAATCAAAGAAATAAAATCATGTGATGTATTGGATGCTTCATATTACTGTCGACAGTTTGTCAAGGAGGTCACTGAATAAATGGAACTATTCCATGGCTTGAACAGAGTATATGAAACACCCGCTAGAAACAGAGACTGTATAGACAGATTTTTGCAGGTGAGAAATTTAAAAACTAAAAGAGAAGGAGTATTTACTACTCATAAGAGTATCCTTGTTATAATAAAATGAAATGGTTAGATGCCAAGTACAGAAACAATGTAGATAGTCTTCTATAACTGGAATGCAAACTAAACAAAACACGTTATCTACATCAACTGAATCAGACTTTTATGAAGCTTTCTTGGAACAGACCAACAGGAGCTGAAGAATTCTCTGTTAACTAACGGTGAGAACATTCACAAACGCCAGCCTAGATCTGCCAGTATCATTTATGTATCGTTAGGCATTACGGGACAACCTGTATCCAAATAAAAACAGCATGTATGGAAAAAAACAGCCTTTTTTCCACAAGTAGCATCCCATAGTAATAATCTGATTATAGATGTTCTCAGAGTAGTATGATTCTTTTACTTTGCTCTAAGATTCTCCATCAGGACAAGCTTAGTGACAGAGTTTACAAATGTTGCTATGTTTCTGTTAAATGACGAAAACTGTATCCAGTGTTTTTGTTTATTACATTTTTTAATGAATAAAGGAATATCATTTTCTAATGGTATGGGCAGTACAGTGGCTTAGTGGTTAGCACTTCTGTCTCACAGCACATGAGTTTGATTCCCGACCTTGGCATTATCTGTGTGGAGTTTGTATTTTCTCTTCGTGTTTGCATAGTTTTCCTTGGGTGCCTCGGTTTCCTCCCACACGCCAAACATTCTAGTAGGTTAATTGGCTGCTTTTGACCCTAGTCTCTCTCTCTCTCTGTATGTTAGGTAATTTAGACTGTAAGCACCAATGGGACAGTGACTGATGTGAGTCATGTGAGTGTACAGGACTGCGGAATTATTGTCACTATATAAATAGCTGATGATGATGTTTGGTAGTTATTCCAAATTTTATAATAATAATAAACATGAAAATCTCAATGTATGATACTGAACTGGTTATTTTCATAGAAATTGTGCAATCCCAAACGTACATCTAAGTTTACTTTACCAATTTCTTTGTTTCATAGTGCAAAACATGTATCCATTATAGCATTAAGGCTCTACTTATGAGACTGGAATATGTTATTTTCACATATTTTCAACACAATTTTTTCCCTCAAATGAAATTTTAACTTTGTCACAGCTGCATTCATGACCATACAATACTGTCAGTTTAGCTTTCAAAGACACTTGATAAAGCATGCATGATAATGGGTAGCTCAAGTCTTGGGGGAACAGCAGGCTCAGAAACCCAGAGGAAGATGCAGTCACAATATGGATAGCAAGTTTTAACGGCTCATTAGCTCACCTATTGCAGGACCCAGGACCCAAGTAATTTTGATATTTTATGTTTGATTTGGTTGCCTACATGTGCTTTAAGCTTCTAAAACACAAATCTTTCTACACTCCAATACATGGTAACCATAATTTACTGCAAATGCAATTACCTGACCTGCACTCAGGGGTGTTAATTCCACATTTATTGACTTGGTAATTTGTTGGATGTTTTAAAACACCAACTTCCTGCACATAACATATTATATGCCTATTTATCGCTATTAAATCTGTTTGTCCCATAATAACTTTTATATAAAATGTTTTTGAACTCCTCTACGTGATTTTATGATATAGCCATATATTTTAATTATTTGGGGAATAAGTGACTTTATTTTATTTATTTTGAACTAAATCTTTCTTGAGCACAGTTTCCTTGCTCTGCCTACTTCCAACTTTTAACGCCGACATCCGTCACAATCTCCCGAGACTCTCTACCTCGGGTTTATAGAACCCATTTCATCAATTATCCAAATTTAAGTACGCTTAAGAGAGCGTGAGATAAAGTGTATCAAATCAGAGCATTGGAATGTTAGCAGCAGCGTATTTGGTCCCAGCCAAGTTCTGCATGGCCATGTGTGGGATGGTGTGGCAGCATGTAAGTAATCTGATCATTGAAACATTACTGGCAAAATAGAGTAGAAATGTAAGGTACCTGACAGGATGAGATGGGAAGATTGTGGTGTGAAACATGTCTAATTCAAACAAAATTCAGAAGCCAATCTATTGACCTTTAATGTCAATGAAGTACTCCCATTCCATATGTAGAGAAATATTGAAAAATATTAGCCATGTCCTTGGGTTTGCCAATTCATTAGGAGGTTATATTTACAGATCTCCTTTGTGGCTCTTTTTCCATGCTGGACTAAATCTCATTGATTGCCAGAAAAGGTTCTTCATGCTAATAGCAGTGCATGATAATATGACAGATGAGCAGCATATGGTCGTAGATTGTTGATCTCTTCTTCTGTTATTTTGTGACTGATTGGCGAGGTTTTAAAGATTTTAGAATCACCTAAACTGTAATAAGACTCCTACATCAAAAGCAATAAAATTAATCAAGCTATCAACAATTGGCATTAAAAACAATGGAAAATAAATTCATTCTTTTAACTTACAACTCTGGCCTTTCATTTGCAAAGCAAATATGCTTCACTTCTCTAAAATCCAGTCTTCTAACTCCCGATGTCTCTGATACAACTCCTTTCTCTGCTCATCTGCACCAGTTCCCCCCTCCTCCCTCACCACCAATGGGTTTGTCACCTACTTCAGCCAAAATCTACATCACTCAATGATAGATCTCCTTATGTCACTCAACCACACACACACACACACACAGTCTGATCCGCTCTCAAGTCATTCTCCCCCATAACCTAGAACAAAGTCTCTACATTCAATGTCTCACTCCTCATCCCAATTCCCTCTCCCCGACCACAACATCCAAATTAATATTTCCTTCTTCTAAGCTCTCCTCTTTGCTACTATCTCATGTGATCAACTGTCTCTCCCCACATGGGTGTACCTGCTTCAAAGACTTCTCCTGTGCTAGTACACACCTATGGAATTCCTTAGCACAACTCAGACGACTCTCACAGCCTTTTTAAACCCACCTCTCAACTATAGCCTACACTACTCTCACCTATACTACCACCACTGGAGCGCTCTCGCTGCTGTCCCAATCTCCACACTTGCTCTACATGTCTCAGCTCTGCCCTTTTTCCACTAGATCGTATAAGCAAGACCCTCCCTTACACTTTGTTTGCATGACTACATTTTTATCTAACTTGTATTCCGTTTAATGTATTACTGACTTACAAATTAACAACAATAATAACAGTCAGATCCTGCAACTGTTGGACAGAAACTATAGGCACAGTATGTGTTCTTTGTGAGTATTTCCTGAATGAATTGCCGTTGAACATGACTACCCTTAATTTGCTGAGTATTGCTACACATACCTGTGTCTGTGGTGGTGTCCACAACAATGCTGCTGTACGGAGGTGGAGAGGCATCTACTGCAGATGTTGCTAATGTCTGGGCAGCCTGAGATGCTTGGGTGGAGGTTGATGGCTGTTCTATAGTTGATGTTTCGGAGGAGTCATCCTCATTCTGAAGCTAATAAAAATAAAAATGTGGAGGGAAAAAAAGTAAAATACACATTGACTTAATCTTACAAAATTAAAGGCCCGTTACAACAATATACATTAAAAAGACCTTACACTGAAAAATTACAGCAGTGTATGTTTTTCACTACTTAACACAATTCAGCAACTAGAGTATATGGATAACATTTAATTTTACTATGACAGGGCACACAAATGACAGCCATTTATGCCTGTACTTACTGCAATATTTATTTATTTTTTGTAAAAAAAAAAACTAAAAAAAAAAAAACTATGAACAACTAACTGCATGAGTGAAAAGTATAGTGTATTATGTAAAACTGAGGGACTAAATTATACGCAAAACTTATACCAAACAGAATGAAGTCACTTCTACCTAAAATTATTCACTCAGATCAGGAAAGATTTGTCCCAGGGTGTGAGGCGTGTGACAATACCACTAAAATAATTGATTTAATCCAGCATGTCACTTCTACCAGTACTCCAACCGTTTTACTATCCACAGATGCGGAAAAGGAATTCAACAGAGTTGACTGGGATTTTATGCAGGGGACACTTAGCCATTTGGGTTTGGGGTTGGTGGGACTGGCAAGAATTCAAACATTAAACACACACCCAACGGCCAGAGTTAGGGTCAATGGAGATCTATCAGAACCCATTAATATAGCCGATGGAACAAGGCAGGGCTGCCCCCTCTCTCCCTTGATTTTCATCTTATGTATGGAGGCACTTGCGCGGTCTATTAGAGCAAACCCGGATATCTCCGGAGTCCGGATGTGAGAAAGAGAATTTAAATTAGGACTCTTTGCGGATGATCTTCTTGCAATCCTCACAAACCCAATTGTCTCTATTCCGCACTTAGTATCGGAATTGCGTGTTTTTGGAGAGCTATCTAATTTTAAAATAAATTTCTCAAAGTCAGTGGCCCTCAATATTTCCTCTCCACCTAATGTAATTGAAGGCTTGAAGTTGGCTTTCCCCTTTGCCTGGCACCCCACACATATTAAGTATTTGGGGCTGATAATAAATAAAGTGTCGAAGTCAGCAAATTGGATAAAGTCATTTAAATTAAAATCGAGCAAACTTGGTTGCCTTTGTCTGAAAAGATGCTACGGTACGCTACAGCATAAAAGGGCACGCTACGGCGTAAAAGGGCGTACGCAGCTGCAACATGTGGCAGCAACAGTATTTAGCCTTTTACATACATTCGCACAAACAGGCATACTTGTAAAATAGTACACATTAATGGTAGTTGCAACACAGTCGAAATATAGTAGTATTTATGTTTTATATTATAAGTTATATGCACATTAGTGAAATATATGGAACAGGTTGAAGGAATCATATCATATGTGGTATCATAATAAACCTCTTAACATTTTCTACTGTTCGGTTCACTCTGCGAAGGAATCGCAGAGTGCATACACAAGTTATGAATGATAGGGAATTATGAACTACTTAAGACTAAGGAATCTTGGCGGGAAGAGCAGAGCATACCCCCTGGAGAGATGACCCCCTCCTTTGGATTCTTTAGGATGAACTAGCCAATGATTGACAACCCCTTGGACCTTCCTGAAACCTGGACCAATAGAAGCAAGCTATACCATCTTCATTGTTTTACTGTATTCCTGTGTGCATATAAGCAGCAGCTTCTCATCTAGTGTTCAGACATCTTGTCCCCAGACTTCAGGATTGAATGACTGTACACTGGATCCAGAGCGCCTGCGATAAGTAACGGCTGTACTTATTATAGTTTTCGCTTGAATATCTACTGCTACTTTAAGAGAATAAATCTTTGTGCGTTGGAAACACAACTCGAGATTCGACAATCGTTATTGGTTAGCCACAATACGCACTTAACAAAAGACAATTCAAAGATTCATACGGATTACTTCCTACCCATCACTGCCACTATACGTTCCAACTTAAGGGACTGGCTTCAGAAGGACTTTTCCCTGATAGGTAGAGTTAACATTGTAAAAATGAACCTACTCCCAAGAGTTCTATATCTCCTTCACACACTTCCACTCCATGTCCCCACTTCATGGTTTAATGAGCTACATAAGGCTATTAGACATTTTGTCTGGAGGGACAGGAAATCTCGTTTCAAGCATGACATACTATATAAGCGCAAATGTGACGGTGGTCTTCAGTTGCCACATTTTTCAACATATTATGATGCTGTTATGCTGAACAGGGTTCTTGACTGGACAGGAGGAGGAGGAGACAGGCAATGGGTTTGGAAGAACATGTATTAGATACAGCTATTGATCCGGTCCCATGGCGGTCTTCTCTTCCCAGGATTAAACACCCGACTATCTCCCCCACCCTGGCTAGATGGTCAAAGCTGCGTACTACTCCAAACATTTCCACAAAACACTCTCCCTTGACGGCACTTTTCGACAATCCAGACCTTTTTGGGACGCGGTTATCCTTAACTCCAAATCAATCGTGGGAACCGAATTACCAAATTGCCCGAGATTTTGGCTACTCAATTATACTAATATGCCAATCTCACAATACAAAAAGTCCTTGGTAAAATTTCTCAATAGCGCTGCTAAGGCTGTGATACCGGTCCACTGGAGATCACCGATAGCCCCCACTATAAAAGAATGGTTTACACGAATAGACTTTTATATAGTAATGGATGAAGTAATTTATTCGGCAGAGGACAAAAATAGAGCATTCTACATACTGTGGTCGGAATGGATCGAATTTAAGGACACAGTGTTGTTTGCTCAGTGGAATGTATGAGGCCCAATTCCCCCTGCCCCCCAATGCCTTCCCTCCCAGCCTTCCCCTTCTATCTCTCTGTCCCCTATCCCCCTTACTTTCTTTTATTATCTTTTATAAGAAGGTTTAAGCAGACATACACCACTGTGGGTGAATCTGCAATTGTTGTTGTGTAACGGAATGCTTGAAGTACCATATTTATGTGTTAATACTGTTGCACACATATGTATAAGCTGTTTCACTTCAATAAAAACTAGATTATATAAAAAAAAAAAACTGAGAGCCTTACGTGCATGGAGGTTACAAAAAGCAGATGACTGCCCATAGGCACTTAATGCACTATTGTTCTTCAGTAATCCTTAGATCACACTCTGATAGTGCTCAGCTTTCTTCACAGGAAAGCAAAACAAAAAAACAAAAATAACAGCTGAGCAATATAACAAAATAATTGTGTAACCCACATCTAATGTTGTTACTCAAAATACATGTTTGTCTTTATAAGAACACAATAAATACAAATAATACATAAATGACTCAAGTCTATAAGTGGGACTATATTGTTGTTTTTGGGGAGCCCGAGACCTCCTGCAACTATGTTTATTTTGCAAGTGGATCATTCTTTCTCTGAAGAGAAATAAAAAGAAATATTTGAAACCAGATCGCAATACAATACATCACTCAGCATCATACCCCCTTGCGCATTTTAGCAGAACGTTAAGAGTCGGATAGGGTAGGCATCTTCCAGGCGTCATTACAAAAAAAAAAAAAAGGATTTAAGAGGCGCTCCACATACTCTGCTAGTTGGGGTGAGAGGGAGGTGGTAGGGGTTAACATATCATTAAGGCTGACATCTACTTTGAGGTTGAATGGATTCTCCATATTTTGCAGTTGCCAATATGACTGGCAGCATTTGACGCCCTGTCCCTTCTTAACGTGGCTTCAATTGTATTATAGAAGGTACATTCAGAGTCGATGAGACATCAGATGTCGACAGGAGCCATATTAGGAAAGGCAGCCCTCATCTTTATACAAGGCTAGTAGGTTAATTGGCTGCTATCAAATTGACCCAAGTGTGTGTGTGTCAGGGAATTCAGACTGTAAGCTCCAATGAGGCAAGGACTGATGCGAGTGAGTTCTCTGTACAGCGATGTGGAATTAGTGGCGCATATATATATATATATATATATATATACACATATACACATACATACATATACATACATATATATATACATACATATACATACATATATATATACATACATATACATATATATATATATATATATATATATATATATACACACACACACACAGATATACATACGTACAAACACATACATACACACATATATGATGAATTCTGCCACTGTTTTTGCTTTTTTTTACAGGCTCATAGGCGGAGTTACTAGGGTGGTAACTATTACATATTACCCACAGGCAGTACAGCAGCATTTTTGTTATTGTGAGTTCTAAATTTGAATATTCTAAAAGGTCAAGGTGAGACCTGTAGTTCCAATAGTTACCGACCCCTGCTATATACGTACTTCAGAGTGACCTTGAGCAATATGTGATTCTCCATTTCCCATAATCTTATAGTTTTAACATTTTTCATTTCATGTTGTTCAAACAGCATATAACATGCAATAACCAGATACAACCACCTCTCTAAATCTGTCCTATTCTTGACAACATCCAGTGCAGCGCAGTCATTGCTCTCACACACACAACAATATCAGTGTTTTACAAAGCATAACCTCTTTACAAGACCAGTAAAACTGGAAAAGTCCTGCTTATTTGTACACAAAGAAATGTTACTTACCACTACCCATAACAGTCATGAATAAGATAGAACTTCTATCTGTTGCCGTCAACAGACTACAGAAGGATTCTTACATTTTTGCAACAGAGTAAATAGGACGGTGTGGTGGTGATATATGTGCTTCAGAAAAGTCTGGATTGCTGAAAAGCTCTAAATAACATTTATTTTATACAAAACTGCTAAATAGATTGTATGAAAGGCAAAAATAATGCATGTATTGAGTTCACCTCACATTAGTAGGATGCAACTTGCTGAATGTGCTACAAACTGATGTGAATGGACTATTTGTGCTTAGGGGTTAATTATTTCTGTTTCTCCACATGCAATTAGTTAAAAAAATGTGCCAGAGCAACACTCCACACTATCCATGTAAGAGAGACTACAGCCTGGATTTGCAGGAGTGATGAGATAACTCCCTCCCTTGGTGACCTCACATCCTCCGTCTCCTCCAAACAATGACCAGTGTAGGTGTGCTATGACTAAGCAGGTAGACTGACCTTGTTCTTGACTGACTATAATGCCTTGCAAAGCTTTTAGTTTCCCATGCTTGGATGTCTTTGCAGAGTCTCCCTGGCAAAGTTTCAATAAATAATGGGACTTTGTTCTTGTGTGCTCTGAAAATACTGAAAAAGTTTCTGCATTTATAGCACATATACTACATCATGTTAAAGGAGGAGGAAGTGCTGTGTGTCTACTGCAGACAATTACTCTGTCAGGTGTCAGAGCAAAAAACATTTAGTGTTCATGCAGCCTATGCAGTAGGTTAACCCAGCGGTTCCCAAACTTGGTGCCGCGGCTCCCTGGGGTGCCGTGGCCAGGGGCGCTGGTAAGCAATGCGGGGGGGGGGGGGAGGGGGGGGGGGGTTGCTTGGTAATTATTTTGGCTTAAGGGTGCCTTGAAAAAATTATGGAGACCCTAAGGGTGCCTCGAACTGAGAAAGTTTGGGATCCACTGGGATAACCTATGGCTGACTAGTCAAACTGGAAGGAAGACCTCAGCAGTCAATCACAGGCAAACTTGCTACACAAACATTGTAAATGCATAGTAATCACAACATGGCCTTATCTGTGAGGAGTTTGTATGTTCTCCCAGTGTTTGCGTGGGTTTCCTCCGGGTGTTTCCTCCCAGACTCCAAAAACATACTAGTAGGTTAATTGGCTGCTAAGAATTTGACCCTAGTCTGTGTGTCTGTCTGTGTGTGTATGTATGTTAGGGAATTTAGACTGTAAGCCCCAATGGGGCAGGGACTGATGTCAATGAGTTATCTGTACAGCGCTGCAGAATCAGTGGCGCTATATAAATAAATGATGATGATGATGATATCATCAAACCACTAAGAAGATGAGCATGTGACATCTTTGGGGGCCACGTGTAATCCCAAGACTGCTCACCATGACCTATATATTGTGTACATTACTTTGAGAGCAGACCTGTGAATGGTGACCAGTTTGCCTTCACAAGGATAGCGAATGAAGTTTTGCACTAGCTCATACCACAATGACAGTACCAACAGCAGACATTCCATCTTTTCTCTATAACAGCTATTTGTTCCATTCTATCTAAAAGAGCCATCCTCTTCTAAGGAAAATACACCATTCAGAAATATGGTTTACATTTGCTTAAATATTTTAACAAATATTAAAAATAAAAACATACGGGGCAGGAAGATGTTCAACAGTAAACCTCCTCTCGCTACATATTTCTATTTTGCATTGCTTTGTAAACAAAAGCTAACTCTTGAACAAAGGGTTTAAAGTTTACAAAATAAAGAACCTTTCAGTGTAATGTAATATGTCTTTAAATGATACTAAACTACCAATATAAAAATTAAACCTAGGAGAGAACCAAATTAAAAAAAAAGGTTGTTATGTACAAGAATTAAAAGATTACGGAAAGCCTCAACTACTTATGAAAACAAAACACCACACAGACTTGTGCCAGAACTTTACAGCTCCAGAACTCTACTGTAACATGAATTAAGGTAACAGCCCATTAGCGTAACAAACAGAACCAGTTCCAAAATACACATTACAAGCAAGCTTTGTACTCAAAGACTTTAGCAATGTATGTATTTATCCAATTTACTTCACTATCAAAAGTGTTTTCATGATAAACACATGCACCTTTTAAATGATATATATTTAACATTTTAAATAAAACATTAACAATGTAACACTAATCGTTTAGTAGCTTAGCATTGATTCAACTGTATGTCACTCTCACTGTATAAGATCTGTAAACGCTGTTCGTACTGGGAACAGGGAAGACCAATATCTTGTGAGATCTTTTTGTTTTACAATCAAAATAAATAAAATGATCACATTTCTAGCACGGTAACTAGGAACGTTTCCATATTTGGTATCCCTAAATTGTATCTCAAATTTCAGTGTGAAGTCAGCATGCCTACTTATCACTTTATATAATATCCCATTCACACTGACTCAAAAATCTGGGTTATTTCCGGGGGGGGGGGGGGGGGGGGGTTGGGGGTGCCCGCGACGACCCGGGTCGAGGCTCAGTGTGAACAGGTCCAGGGGCATGTTTTGGAGGGTTATTCCCGGGTCTGACCCGGGTAGCCTCCAGTCTGAATGGAAAGACTGGGTATCAACAAAAGATATTGAAAAGTTAAAGAAAGAAAAAAACATTACAAGAGGAGACAATCAAAGCACCTCTTGGATTGTTCCATGGAGACCCGGGCAGACCCATGTTCAGTGTGAACATTCAGCAATATCCTGGATTAATAAACCCAGCAGTGTGAAAGTGGAAGAACATAATAACGTTCCATTAAATTTATATCAATATGAGAAAAGTATTACCAATGGGGCAGGGACTGATGTGAATGATTACATATTCTCTGTACAGTGCTGTGTAATATGGTTGACCAAAAGGCACAGACTTTCCCCCATTCCATCTATATTAAAGTAGTAAGTAATGATAAAAATATAATAAAATAAAAATAAGCAGCCAACATTAGCAATAGTACTAGTAATTAAATTGGTCATTGAAATCTGGCAGGCATACATCAGAAGCAGTACCTCAAATTCTGACACTATGCAGTCTTTTCAACCAATCCTGGCTTTAATGTACCCAGTAAAGTCTCAATAAATGAATGTAATTCACATGAAATGTGAATTTCTACATTTGCTTCCCTTTCAGTTATTAGTGGTTTTATGTATATGTAGATGACATTTTGTTAGCAGCAAAAAAAGACGCTTAGTCTAAAAATATGAAAATATTTTAAAAAAACACAACAAGCAGTTTCACATAGTATAAATAGCATGGGTGTAGACGATTTAGAAAATCTCCAAAAATAGCAAGATTTTATTTTTATTATTATATGAGTCAACATTAAACACCTTATCATTCCATTTTGGAATCCCCTTCCCCACATCCACTTTGCATGTTGTGAAATGACCTCCAGATGGGCAATAAATACAAATGGTGATTATGTGTTATAAACTTTATGTAGAAACTAAATTACAGTTCATATGAGGTGTTTAAACTTTATACAATAATAAAATCATATTAATCATAACCATTATCCGAATGCTCCTCACGCTCATCACTTAGAAAAGATAATCATAGAAGTCTTCCTTGTTAAAATATTTCCATCATTGTAGGGCTACAAGGTGACTTAATGGTTAGCACTTCTGGTTCACAGCACTGGGGTTCGATTCCTGACCATGGCTTTAGCTGCACTGTATGTTCTCTCCAAGTTCGCTTGGGATTCCACCGGGTGCTCCGGTTTCCTCCCACACTCCAAAGACATACCTGCACGTTAATTGGGTGCTATCAAATTGACCCTAGTCTGTCTGTCAGTGTGTGTGTGTGTGTGTGTGTGTTATGGAATTTAGAATGTAAGCTCTATTGGGGCACGGACTGATCTGGGTTCTCTGTACAGCGCTGAGGAATTAGTGGCGCTATGTAAATAGCTGATGATGATGATTGTAGCTAGTTCTTGTGTGTATCTAGTGTCTGCTAGTCCCTGTTGGTTCAGGTAGGCAACTGTGTGCCCAGGGAGACAATGTCCCTGTTTTGAGTCTCTATAGTGCACTGGAATATATGTCTCCAGCAATGTGGAACAAACCAACTGTGTGGGAGTCACATCTGAAATGAAACATCTGTATTTCATGTCTTACATGGACTAAAAAGTCTGTGTTAGAGAATGGAAGTGAGCTTGCATAGATCTAATAGTAAGCGCTCGGGCATTCAGACTTTAGCCTAGAAAATACGCGGCCCTCCCAGCCTTCAACCACGGCACCCAGCTTCTCACTTTACTGTCATATTAGTTTGTAACACTTTTTTGCTTTTCACGTTTCAAATGTCTGCTAATGTGTTATTACATATAGGTGTCTCTTTCTTTGATTAAATGTATTGTTTCATCTTATTACTGAGATTAATGGAATGTGCAATCCTTTTGAAGATTAGAGGGGCACCCATGCGGCCCCTGAAGTATGTTCAGGTTACCTGTCACTGTAGTATATAGCATACCATTGTAGTGTAAGATACAACAGCAAATTAGCAATAGGCCATTCGTGAGAGTAGGAGTTAAGACTTAAGTAGAAAATAGGCAGAGGAAGATTCTAATAAACATGCAGCAAGTTAAGGGCTTGTCCTCACATACACATGCAGTATGTGCCAATGGTAAATTCACCACTGGGAAATCATTCCTAGGTCAGAATAAAAGTGCAGCTGTAAACTGGGAAGGTAAGTCCAGTGTGACTTTCAGGCAGCATACTTTGAAGAAATAAATGCATCTTTGTACATAAATTAGCTGCTGGTTTATCTGACCAAAAAGAGTCAATATGAGGTTTACAGAAAATGTTCTTGATAAATACAAATCAAATGAAGACCACCAGCAGGGGTTGGGGATGGGGCTTTCAGTAAATATTCACACCTCAGTAAGCACGAAGGGCCTGAGTCATTAAGGAGACCAAAGCAAAAAAAAAATAGTATAGTATGATCCTGGACAAACCATGTTACAAAGCAAGGGGTGCAAATGAGTTTATTATTTTGCACTTAAGATAAATACTGACTGTTTTTTCATGTAGCACACAAATACTTGATAGCTTTATTTATACACTGAAATCTTAAGTTGATCTAGGACATGCTCTATTCCAACTATAAATCTGCCCCCACATTTTAAATTTATCTCCCTTTCCACTGCCAACCATATTACACAGCAACATACAGAGAATGTGTAATCGTTCACATCAGTCCCTGCCCCATTGGAGCTTACAGTAGATTATGACTGCTCCCAAAAGACTGCTTTACAGGCCTATCACCAAAAGCTATTTACCTCTATGTCAGGTCTGAATAAATCATGGTCACCAGGTCATCATAGTGATTAAACAAATGTGTTCTGGCTACCAGATAAGTCCCCCTCTCTTGCCAGTGCTCTATAATTAGCATGACACCCAGTATTTAGCTCTATAGGTTAGAGAGTGGTAATTGGCTCAGCATAAGCAATAGCGTTCAGCTGAACAGTGGGTACGTTTGCAAAAAAGAGATACCGTGTAAAGGTATAGCCTCACATTTATAAATACGGCACTGAAATTTTTTGAAAGGTTCCCTCCCTTGTGCTTTCTCTATGCCAGGTCCGATTTGTGACAAAAAACAGTTTCTTTTCCTTGGAATGGACACTGTAGGTTCTCCACATCATCATCATTTATTTATATAGCTCTTCTCTCCTCTCTGTGATCTCTCTGACTTCTCCAACTCTCCCTTCCCACTATCTGACCACCACCTCCTCTCCTTCACTCTGTCCTCCTCCCCTGCTCCTGCCTCGCCCAAAGCCACCCTCACTAGACGTAACCTGGATGCTATTGACCCCACCTCCTTCTCCTCCTCTCTCGAAACTCTCCTTTCATCCTTTCCCTCCCTGGCCTGTCCAGACCAGGCCTCCTCTCTCTACAATCACTCCCTCACCACTGCCCTGGACGCTATTGCCCCGGCCTCTTCTATCCGCCGATGCCGCATTATTCCCCAACCCTGGCACTCAAAACTCACCTGCTTCCTCCAAAGATGCTCTCGCACTGCTGAACGCCTCTGGAGGAAATCTCGCTCCCTGGCTGACTTCCTCCACTTTAAATTCATACTCTCTTCTTTCGCCTCTGCCCTCTCCCTCGCTAAACAATCCTTCTTTAAGTCCCTCATTTCTTCTCAGTCCTCCAATCCCTGCCGCCTCTTCGCCACCTTCAGCTTTCTCCTCTCCCCCCCCCCTTCCCCCCTCTGTCCCACCTTCCCTCTCCGCTTCTGACTTTGCCACTTTCTTCTCTTCCAAAATTGAGGCCATCAGACTGAACATCGCCTCACCTCCCCCCATCAACCAACTCTGGTGCTCCTTCAGCCCTACAACCGGTGAAGAAGTTCGCTCCCTTATTCTTTCCTCTCCACCCTCTACCTGCCCTCTCGATCCCATCCCCTCACACCTCCTTCGCTCTCTCTCTCCAACGGCCTGCTCTTACCTAGCACTCTCCTCTGGTGTAGTACCCTCCTCTTTTAAACACGCTCTTATCTCTCCTATCCTCAAAAAACCCAATCTTGACCCCACCTCTCTTGCTAATTATCGCCCTGTCTCTCTTCTCCCCTTTGCCTCCAAATTACTTGAGCGGATTGTCTGCAGCCGCTTAACCAGGCACCTCACGGACAATTCCCTCCTTGACCCTCTCCAATCTGGCTACCGCCCCCTCCATTCTACCGAAACTGCCCTGGCCAAGGTCACTAATGATCTCCTATCAGCCAAATCCAAGGGTCACTTCTCCGTACTCATCCTCCTTGACCTCTCTGCAGCCTTTGACACCGTGGACCACCCCCTCCTGCTGCAAACTCTTCTCTCTCTCTGCCTCTCTGGTTCTGTCCATGCCTGGTTCGCCTCATACCTCGCTAATCGCTCCTTCTCTGTATCCACGTCTGTTTCTTCCTCCTCCCCCTACCCTCAGGAGTCCCGCAGGGCTCTGTTCTTGGCCCTCTACTCTTTTCGCTCTACACTTCCTCCCTTGGTGCTCTCATCTCCTCCTTCGGTCTTCAGTATCCCCTTTATGCTGACGACATTCAACTCTATATCTCCTCTCCTGATCTTTCCTCCTCGCTCGGGTATCCGACTGCCTCTCCGCCATCTCCTCCTGGATGTCCGAGCGCTTTCTCAAAATCAATATCTCTAAAACTAAACTCATTGCCTTTCCTCCGCCCAGACTCCCATCCCACCATGACCTCTCTATTGTCGTCAACAACACCACCATCTCCTCTGTCACCCAACTTCGCTGCCTGGGTGTCACCCTCGACTCCTCTCTCTCTTTTGCCCCCCACATTCATTCCCTTGCCAAAGCCTGTCGCTTCCAACTACGCAACATCGCCCGCATTCGTCCTTTTCTCTCTCAGGATGCCACCAAAACTATCATCCATGCACTCATCATCCCCCACCTTGATTATTGTAACCTCCTCTTCACTGGCCACCCCACTCCCGTCTCTCCCCCCTCCGCTCTATACTCAATGCGGCCGCAAGACTCATCTTCCTCTCACGCCGCTCTTCATCTGCCTCGCCTTACACTGGCTCACCTTCCCCTACAGAGTCCTTTTCAAACTCCTCACCACCACTTACAAGGCTCTCTCCAACTCTACTGCCCCTTATATCTCTAACCTCCTCTCCATTCCCACTCCTGCCGGCTCCCTGCGCTCAGCCAACGACCGCCGCCTCTCCTCCACCCTTATCACCTCTTCCCACTCCAGAATCCAAGACTTTTCCCGTGCAGCCCCCCTTCTCTGGAACGACCTCCCTCATTCCATCCGTCTCTCTCCTACTCTGTGCTCCTTCAAACGTGCACTCAAAACTCACCTCTTCCTCAAAGCCTACCAACCATCTACTTAACCCCCATCTCCTCCCTTTGCTCGTCCTCCCTTCTCGCCTCTTGCCTCAACTGGCTCCTCTTGTGCCTGGTCAGTTTACCCTCCCTTAGGATGTAAGCTCGTATGAACAGGGCCCCCTCCCCTCCTGTCTCCATACCTGTTCTTCCGCTCCGTCTTTACTGCATATGACTAGCCGGAGTTTCTGAAGTATTGGTACTTTTTTTTCATTGTTCTGTATGGTTTCACCCTGTATGGTCTACTGTTAGTACTGTGTGCGGCGCTGCGGATACCTTGTGGCGCCTAACAAATAAATGATAATAATAATAATATAGCGCCACTGATTCTGCAGCGCTGTACAGAGAACTCATTCACATCAGTCAGTGTGAGTTTCTTTTGGGGTGCTTTGGTTTCCTCCCACAGTTACATCTTAATGTCTATGTCCCAGTATATTAGATAATTTAGACAGTAAGCTAGGGTAGAGAGTGATTAAACATTCTCTGTAAAAAGGTGCTTAAAACATGTTGGTGCTATATGAACTAAAGGTTAATAATAATACTAATAATACTAATAATAATAATAACGAAATGCAGAGCACCGCACAGGGGTATGACAGACATCGGTATGGATTGAAGAATTGAATAACTGTCTAATTTGTCACTACACAAACATACAAACAACTATTTGGGTGTTGATACATTACACTGCACAACAAATCTCTTCTCATTCCGGTTTCTGGTTACCGTTTCTTAGCTTTGACTGACTGATAATCTCTCGTCCTACACATGCTGAAAACTGCTTTTACAGCTGTTATTATGCAAGTTGTTTATAGATAAACAACTCTTCAAATAATATGACACAAAGCATTGCATACCAGTGAGTTGGCCTTTCCGGAGAAATATACAAGACGACAAAATAACATAATTACTGTTTACATCTAATTGCCCATATATTAAAACTTAATTGTAGCAGTGAGTATTAGATGTCAATAGTTAAAAGGTGCCAATAAAAACTGACCTATAACAAACAGAGAAAAATGGGAAACAACAGGTTGTTACTGGGGTGCAAAGACCTTAGCAATATTAAAGTCACAACTTCATTAATAAATGTTAATATTACAATGATGTTTGTTTTTTATGTCCTGCATTATCTTTTTCTTTTTTTAAGGCAGTGAAATAAAAATAAATCTAATTGGAAAAAAAAACGACTTTTATAGAAATGTGGGGCGTTTATATAAATGTATTGATATCAGTCAACCTTTTAATAATATTCTTCAGGTACTTCTAAGGGATAACTACAGGGGCGGGCTGGGCCAGGGGGGCATCGGCCCCCCGGGCCTCTCAGACTCATCGCTGTTAGGGCCGGCCAGGAGGCCAGCCGGCCGCCCCCCGATGCAATTTCTCCGGATTTTTACCTGCGGCCGCATCTCATGACACGGGATGTGGCCACATCATCAATGACGCGGCTGCATCCTGTGTCATGTGATGCGGCCACCTGTGCACCCCCCGTCTAAAATCTGCCAGCCCGCGCCTGGATAACTACTTCATTCTCACATAGGTATCTAGTTAATCTAAGAGACAAATCAAAGAACTGCATAAAGTCACTGACATTGGATAATTTATCTGTGCCTGTATCATGATCAGTTTACCAATTTTTTTTTTTTTTTTAAATGTTTCTTTCTTTTGACTGCCCTTACACAATAACATTAACTGTCTCTGAATATCTATTTAAAAATCCCATTCAGGGGGGTATATTCAATTGTCCGGAAGTCCCGCCAAGTAAAAACTACTATCGTTATAACAGTAGTAGTTAGCTGGATTTCAGCTCGTGGCTCAGGGAGCTGCGAGCTGAAATCCAGCGAGAATATTATATATATATATATATATATTAGTTAACATTTATTAAAGAACTCTATGGAGTAAGGGATTTAATTTCCCCGCGATGTTCTAAAGAAGCTTTCTGCTTACGACTCAGGGAGCTGCGAGCAAAAATCAACGTTGAAATTACCGTACTAACTGTGCGCACTCCGTGTTGTTCTTTAGAACAGTTCTGGCAATTCCCCCTATGTTTAGTATGAAAACAATGATACAATCACATGTATAAAAGATTCTTCCAACACAATGAACTTGGCAGGCACATAAATGATCAAATGACCAAAATAATATTCTCTGTCCATCCAGCTCAACAACATTCATATATGTGTAAACACTGGAAATGTCCAATAACTATATTGGTCCTTATGGGGAACAGTGATCCACTTGTTTAATCCAAATATAAATGTTATAAAGTTTCCAATTTCACCTCTTGAAAAAGCTCAAAATAAATTGGTAGAATTCATATCTTCCACAAATGCTCATAAACACGCAGATGGTACTCAATTCAATCCTTTATAGCCAACAACCCACTGCAAGGGCTCACAATTAAACTCCAATTCAATTCTCTTTTAAGCAACCATAGAAGCCATTAGGGAAGTCTGTTCCATGTTATCATTTCAATTATATAGTAGCTGTACCTTAAGATCCAGATAATAGTTCCTAGAACGCAATAGAGGCAGGAATTTCAGAAAGGACACTGTTCCCAAACAAATGTTGATTAGCAAGATAGGAGTATAAGCAGAAAGTTATAGACAGGAACCTGCTCAAGCGATAAAACACTATCTCTAATTTATTGTAATTGTGGTTGAGAGTAGCATCTCCTAGAATTATAAATGAAGACATGCTAATATTAAAAAGGGAGTGACCTTTACTTTAAGGACAAACATTTTTCGATGTGGCTAGTAATCTAGTAAGAATCTACTTCCACCAGGTTTTCCAAGTTGGAATTTCCAAAATGTATTGCAAACAGTGTGCATCATTAGGTTACATAACATAAGCAATGATAATACTATAAGCCAGATACATATCGTACTGAACTGAGTAATTCCTCTGATTTAATTAGTGACTAAAGACAATCATTTTTTCTTAATCCAAAAGAGTACAATAACTGTACTAGAAGGACAAAATATACACTATATAGAGAAAAGTATTGGGACGCTTGATCATTACACCAACAAGGACTGTAATGACATTATATTCAAATACATATACTTTAATACGGAGTTGGTCCCACTTTTGCAGTGATAACTTACACTCTTCTTGGAAGGCTTTCCACAAGAGGTTGGAATGTTTCTGTGGGAATTTGTGCCCAATCATTCTGTAGAGCATTTATGAGGTCAGGCATTGAAGTTGGCCCGTTCTAGTTCATCCCAAAGGTGTTCAATGGGGCTGAGCTCAGGGCTCTGTGCAGGCCAGTCAAACACACCAAGTTTATCAAACCATGTATTTGTAGCCCTTGCTTTGTGCACAGTCATGTTGGTATGGAAAAGGGCCTTCCCAAAACTGTTTCTACAAAGTTGGAAGCATAGCATTGTCCAAAATGACTTGCTATGCCGAAGCATTAAGATTGCTCTTCACTGAAGATAAGGGCCCTAGCCCAACCACTGAAGATAAGGGCCCTAGCCCAACCCCTGAAAAACAGCCCCATACCATTGTCTCTTCTCCACCAAACTTCACAGTTGGCATAATGCAGTCAGGCAGGTAATGTTCTCTCGGTATCCGACAAACTCAGACTCTTTAAACCACTCCATCTGATGCTTGGTTTTGGTGATGTGAGGCGTACATGCAGCTGCTCGGTCATGGAACCCCATTCCATTAAGCTCCCGCTCACAGTTTTTGTGCTTACATTAATGCAGAGTGGAAGTTCGGAGCTCTTCAGCTATGGAATCAGCAGTGCATTGGCGACTTTTACGCACCATGCGCCTTAGTAGTTGTTGACCCCGCTCTGTGATTTTACGTGGTCTTCCGTTTCGTGGCTGAGCTGCTATTGTTCCTAAATGCTTCCACTTTCTAATAATATCACTTACAATTGACCGTGGAATATCCAGCAGGGATGAAACTTCATGAACCGTCTTACTGTAAAGGTGGCATCCTATAACAGTACCATGCTTGAAGTCACTAAGCTCTTTAAAACAACCCATTTTGTATAACAAATGTTTGCAAATGGAGACTGCATGGATGGGTGCTTGATTTTATATACCTTTGGCAATGGGTCTGATTGAAACACATCAATTCAATAATTAACAGGTGTGACCTAATACTTTTGTCTATATAGTGTATTTATGACAATATTGTACCAGGTCTATTATCTGTGTGGTTGTTGTAACACCTCAGCCAGTACTTCTAAGAGTCATAAATATTTTCCACACAAGCATGTAAGAACCAAGACCGTGGCTTCTTTTTACTAACACAATAACTTGCCACTAATAGGTATAGAACTATTCTATATTTTAGAAGAAAAGGAGATAAAACAGATCAGGAAGTTGTACAGTTAGTATGAGATATACTACTTTATAGAAGTTTCAAGAGGTACAGAGGAGTTTACTATATGTACCAGGATCAGTAATCCTTATGCAATATGCTAGTTGCTATTTGAGTCTGTTTACAGCATGCTCATCTATACATTTGCTATTTTTAAGTTTTGCACATGTTCGGTTATGCTTCTTCCTGTGTGTATAGTCGGGTTTCGATGATCATTAGGCATATAAGAAAATCCACCAAGGAAGCTCTGTTTAGATTCCATGAGGATCACAGAAATTTGGTTTTTTTCTATTTCATTTTCTTTTAAAAAACAACTGATTTTTCCAAGGAAACACCCATTATGATTTAGTATTTTAAAATTGAAGCACTCTCAACAGAATAATAAAACCCATCAGTACAGTCAATATTACAGAACACATATTTTAGCAGTGCATCAAATGTAAGAGCACTGGCTCAATACCAAATGCACCACAGAACTAACCTGTCCTGATTTGTTAATGGGCCATCCTGCTCCTGCTATGCTCAGAGAGAATGTGTGATTGTATCTTTAAAATTGGCCAGACCATGTGCAAGGTATTCTGGGTTGTCAATTTGCTTAATGTGTCTTCGGTCAAGCCGTCTGACCTCTCTAAGAGGCGAATGCTGCAGCCCTGTTAGCCTCATGAAGCTAATCTGGTAAAACTGTACATTAGGTGAACTCATGTCTATTTAATGCTCTCCATTCCCACAGAGAGCAATACGATAGCAGTGCCAGGGTAGGGGACACACAGCTTAGATAACAGTGGATAGCTCTATACAATATGCTCCATGTGTGAATGGAAAGAGAAGGATGCCCACTTACCTCCAGGTATCATGGCCAACAGCAGCAGAGTGCTCCCTAAGACCGAAGGCATCTTGCTCACTGTCAGGAATTTGCATCCTAGCAACCAGGTGTCCAGCTCCTCCCATGGTGCAGTAAGGAGCATGGGCACCTGGGGTGAGCATCTACCAAGTTATCCCCTTCCTGTGGCCTGTGTCCAGCGCAAGGCTCATGCCTAGTGTACTAGAAGTGCTAGGCCTGCCTCCAACCACCTCCTACTGTCATGCATAGGATTCCTAAGAAATGATGATATGATATTAATTGATGGTGGGGAAAGCTTAATCTCTTGAGCCTATTAAATAGCACATCACATTTAATTATTGTCTTACTCTAGTAAGCAGTAAGATAACTACATATGACGTCTGCTACTGGTTTGTCATTTATCTCTTATTTTAACCCGTTTATTCTCCTTCCTGCCCAAATCAAGCTGTTCCATGCACAAGAAGGGTTTAAAGAGCAAGTTAAGTACCTTTTAAAAAAATCATCATCTAGGTTCCAAAATCTCTCCAGAGAGCAGCCAAGTGTGGCTTCCAAGCACACACATATTCAAAGTTTTCAGTATGCCATGAGATGGCAGAGGAGGGAGAAGCAGGGTGCGGATTTTACAGTGCAGACAGAGTTCAAAGGGGCATTCCAAAGCCTCTCAGCTCTCTACATCACGTACTATGTGACTGTGGTTGCCATGGTAGTCAATGCAGAATTGTAAATTATTTATAGCGGCTTGAAGAAACAAACAAAGGAAAATTGTAATTACCAAGCTTCTTTTTATAACCTTATAACTTATCATAAAAAAATGTAACAAATAAACATTTTTTCATGGCATTTCTAAATCAATCACATCAGTCCCTGGCCCAGCGGAGCCAATGATCTATGTTCACTATCACACAGACATTAGGATTAAATTTGTCAACAGTCAGTTAACCTATCATTATTTCCTATATTATATAATGTGTATGTTCTGCCATCAGGACATGACCGCTATATAAATATTTAGAATATTGTCCATGGACTCACTGCTCACTTTATTAGGTACACCTACTGATTAATGCAAATATCTAATCAGCCAATCATGTGGAAGTGACTCATAAAAGCATGCAGAGATGGTCAATCGATTCAGTCGTTATTCAGACCAAACACCAGAATGGGAGAAGAAATGTGATCTAAGGGACTTTGACTGTGGAATGATTGTTGGCGCCAGACGGTCTGGTTTGTGTATCTACAAAACTGCAGCGATATTTACATACAACAATCTGTAGAGTTTACAGAGCATAGTGAGCAAAAGAAACAACAACCAGTGAACGGTAGTTCTGTAGGCAAAAATATCTTGCCAGTAAGAGAAGTCAGAGATGGCCAGACTGATTCAAGCCGACAAGAAGATGACAGTAACTCAAATAACCGTGGTGTGCAAAAGAGCACCTTTAAATGCACAACACGTCGAGCCTTAAAGTGGATGAACTACAGTAGCAAAAGATCACATCAGGTTCCACTTCTATCAACTAAGAACAAGAAACTGAGCCAACAGTAGGAACAGGCACACCTAAGCCAGACAGATGAAGACTGGAAACATTGCCTGGTCTGACAAATCTTGATTTTTTTCTGTGACATACAGATGCTACGGTCGGAATTTGGCATAAGCAACTTGAATCCATGGATCCATCCTGCCTTGTGTCAATGGTGCAGGCTTGTGGTAGTGGTGCAATGGGATGGAATGTGTTCATGGCACACATTAGGCCCCTTAGTACCAAGTGAGCATTGTTTAAATGCCACATCCTACCTTTGTATTGTTGCTGACCATGTGCATTTATGGCCACAGTCTACATATCTTCTAATGGCTACTTCCAGCAGGATAACATGCCATGTCACAAAGTACACGTCATCTTAAGCAGGTTCCATGAACAATGACAATGAGTTCAGTGCACTCCAAAAGCCCCCAACAATCACCAGATCTCAATCCAATAGAGCACTTAAGAGATGTTGTGGAACGAGAGATTAGGAGCAAGAATGTGCAGCTATGTCAACATGGACCATGTGCCACCATGTCAACATGAACCATGTGCCAACATGTCAACATGAACCATGTGCCAACATGTCAACATGGACCACAGTCTCTAAAGAACATTTCTAGCACTTTGTTGAATCCATGTCACAAATAGTTCAGGGGGCCTACTCAATACTAGAAATGTGCACATATTAAAGTGGCAACTGAGTGTGTATATATTGATGTCATATCCACACTACTACAGGAACAACCCTTCACATTTGACCATAAACACTCTGGGAAATATGAAATCAACACAAGCAATGCTCTCCAGTCTACAATGTTAGTTCATTTACCGGTACATGAAACTATGTAGACATATCATTTATTTTAAAAACAAGTTATTGTAGGGATTTCCTGGCTCATTCAACAAGCAGAAAGTATGATCCAGGAAGATGAGATTTGTTAAAATCATATTATGAACGTGGTAATGCGAAGCATGTATTCTACAAGTTTCTCTGATACTTAGGCCACTAGATAGCACCATCCCATTGGAGTCTGTGAAAATATTTTAAATTATAAAAAAAATAAGTTTCTCTGATGACAACTTATACCCACAGGTTTGACTGAAATGTTATAAAAATAACATTTATTTTTTTTTGCTCTATTGATGCAATCTAGGTTTTTTTATATTAAAAATACATTTATCATCTTTTATATGCAATGCAATATCTGTGTTTAAGAAAAAAAATGAAGAAAATTTAGAAAGAAGGTTAAAAAAAAAAATATTGTAAAAAGCTGTTATTTTATAATGTAAGGCAAAGATTCTAAAAGAAGTTGCATTATAGATAATCCATTAAAACCAAAATACTTCTCTTCTGACTTATCAGATATAAAAAAACACAGGTCAAAGTATAACACAAATAATCTGTGTTGCAATGCATATAACTATAATTTACTGAGTAATACAAAGTTATTACAGATTCACTTATTCATGCTGAACATAATTAATGTGAAACCCACAACTGAAACTCTTGAAGAGAAGTCAAAACATGACCAAGCTTAATGAGCAAATAAGGATTACAAAATAGAATATATTTTCATACCTAATAGATATATTCCCAGATATAAAACTGAATAGAAAATGATGGTCTTACAAGCATTAAGTTGTAGCCTGCATGTTGTGGCACAGAGAAGAACATAGTCTAACATACCATGGTCAGACTTCTAACCAAGGGCAGGGGGTAAGGAGGAGGGGCAGGGGGGGGGGGCATCTGCCCCTGAGTCAGTCCCATAGTGGTCTATTTTGGGCTAGGTCACTAGGCCACCCACATTTTTTTTTCTTCTGAAATGTTCCTAACAGACTACTGAATGGAGTCTTGCCACCCCCCCCCCCCCCTTTCAGAGGGCTAAAATTCTCCAGCCCTCCCCTGCTTCTAACCCATGAACAAGACAGAAAGATAAATATAAAATACTAAAGATGTGAAGAATACACGAATGCAGCAAAAATTAGTCATTTAAACATCTGAAAGGGGCAGAGTGGGCTTGATAGGAGAAATGAAATAAAAAAAGGAAACATTGATTACATCATAATTTACACACAATACATAAAATTAAGTGGATGTTTTTCTTAATAAAAAGCACCAGTTAGAACACTACAGAAAAAAAAGAGCATAGCAATAACTGATAATGGCACATAAATCTAATCCAGTGGCAGACATTGGTTAGGATACATGATGCACTAATACAATGTCATCATAGCCTCAGTCACACAAGGGGGAAGGCTGCTGTCACTGACTGTATACAGACAATAGTAACGCATTGCAGCGGGCCCACTGCAGTGTCTCCGCACATCTACCTGTGTGACATCACATACTACGTCACCATGCCTACAGCACTCACCACTTGGTATCGGTTGGCAGCCTGAAGGTACTGATGATCCATGACCCACGGGAAAGCTCCCAACACGTCTGCCCCGGCCTGGCTGGTTGTCCCTATGGGAGACTCCGCTTCCTGTATCTTGTACAGCAGTTTCCTGTGTGACTGAATCTAGCGCTTCCTCTGTCTGTGTCCCCGGTGATCCACAAAACACAGCGCTGTCTCCCTGCTGCTAGCCTTCGCTAGGGACTGCGCCGCCTCCAACTCCCGTGGTTACACCCGCACTGCACTTAGGCGTGGTCAACTCCAGGAGGGGCGTGGCTTCCAGCACCCGGGATGCCCTGTGGTTGTCATGGATTCAGGAGAACGCCAGTGATCCCCTGGGTGACATTACTGCGTAGGGGTTCCGGGGAGTAACTAAAAGTAGTCACATACAGGAATGCCTCGCGTTTACATGTCCTGCGCTGCCTGCAGGCTGATGATACAGTAAATTGCACGAATGCAATAGCGCTAAATAATTTATAACGCTAAATACTTTAAATGATGACTCCGAAACAAATTTACCGCATTCTAAGGTAGTGTGTGTGGGGGAGGGGGGGTCTATGCATCAATAAGTTACAGTTCTACTAAATATGCATTACTGCACATCACAGTGATGCATATTTATGCACTGCTTGAATGCATCATGCTGGGGCTACACTGGGAGCTCCGGACAGATCCGTAACTTAGAATTCTAGCGCCTGGGGAGAGAAAGACAAATGCCGCCCCCCTAACCCTCAATTTTAACCAAATTAACCCAAAATATTCCTAAATTGCGCCCCCCCCCCCCCCTTTAGCGTTGTGCCCTGGGCAGTCGCCCCTGTCGCACAGCCCTAGTTACGACCCTGGCTCTGGCAAAGTGACCCCTCTCCTGCACTCTTAATTTTCCTGCTTACTGCCAGCCTAGCGCTGCTGTTGAAAGGAGGATGCGCACAGCACTTCCACGGTAGTGGATTCTACAAAGCTGAAGAGGCTTCAGCAAAATCCATAGGAAATTATAGGTAATGCCATCCTTAGATGGTGTTACCTGTATGCGCTATGCAAAGCATGTCAAAGATTCATGCATTGTAGAACATCACAGTCCCCATAGTAATCTATGGGGACTGTGATGGTGCACGATATTTGCCTAAACGGAGGAGATTTCTGTGAAATCTCCGTTAGGTGGTTAATGCATAGCAAGCATACTTAAAAGATGCGCAAACAGTATTTTCTGCATCTTTTAAGTGTCATATAAGCTTGATGCATAGACCCCTGGGAAAGATATGTTACTGAATTATTGTGGTATAGTAATATATATGTGTGCTTCAAAGAAATTAAAACAGACCCAGTAGGAGAACAAGAGTAGGCCGCCCTATTAATGCTATAAACACCCTCATTATCACAGGGAACCCTGCAATGTGGATCCTTCTGTCATAATGGGAATCAGTTCCAACTGTTCATCATAGGACTGGAGCCTCTTGGAGTGGTGGTGTCACAAAAATGAGTCAATGAGCCCCCAACCTAAAACCAACCAGCCCTACACTGAATAGCACTTGGGCTCTTCCTTGCACCCCTGGGATGGTAATTGCCAGGGTAATGGTATTTTTAAAAAGCAGGTACTACTGGATTAGCAAATATACTGCCAAAGTGGTTCCACTTCATGTCCCAGAAATTTATTGCAGCCATTGACTGCGCATGCAGGTGCTTGTGGAACTACAAAAAAACAGCATTCCTAGGATTGCTAGTGGCAATTGTGGGACAAGTAACATAAAATTTTGACAGCAGATAAGAATCACTGGGCCCATTTAGTCTGCCCATTTTTTTAATCTATGGTAACCTTGAACCCTTTATGAACCTTAATTCTTAGTAAGGATATCCATATGTCTATCAAATAGACTCTATCCCAAGCGTGTTTAAGTTGCTTTACTATATTAACCTTTACGACCTTTGATGGGAGGTTATTCCACTTATCCACTACCCTTTATGTGAAGTAATTTTTCCTCAAATTTCCTCTAAACCTACTTTCCTCTAGTTTCAGTGCATGTCCTCGTGTTCTAATACCCTTGATATTAATGTGGATGCTATACTATATAAGACTTGGCCATCTATTCGTATGACTTAATTGATATTTCCATGTGAACTGCGTAGGGAAAGAAGAGTCCCATATAATTTTTTTAATAGGGGAAAATAAGAGATGTTTGTGTTTATTTATGTTTATGTTTTATTATGTTTTAAGTGCTAAATGCAACCCATATTTATTAATAACACTATTCTCTTATGTATATGAAAGTCAAACTTCATCTCTATACTTTCTCTACACTATATTGGTGCATAAATATACACACTTGATGCTCCAGCACATATGCTACCGTTGTAGAGCTGGATGCATTGTGAGATGCATCCAAATATTCATATAAATGCAGCTTTTCATGTGTGCGACTTTTTCCCGGTTACAATTCAGGGTGCATAGACGTCCAACTCTAAAAATGATAAGTTTATAAGTGAATGGTACACATCCAAGAGTTTTAAAGCAACTTAGAGTAGAGCTTGTAGCTCCATTAACTAAACTTTTGAATTAGTCGCAACTGACAGATAAAATTCAAGATTGGAGAGTGACAAATATAAGTTCATTGTCAGGAAACTCTGAAATTAGTTGCGACAATGTATTTTATATGAAATGTAATCTTCCTTTAAGAATGCTTCACATTTTAATATGCTCAGGGATATATGTATATATTTAGAATTTGTAAGAAGTTTTGCAGAGGATGTTAGAAGCAGAAGTAAAGATGGCATTTGCAGAAGTAGCTGCTTACAAATACTTTTAAGCTTCTTGGAAAATTGCACCATAAAGCTAATACAAGTACAATCGCAGGCATGTCAGGAAACTGATCTTGTGATTCATCAACTGTTTTTGCACTTCAACAGGTTCTTTAGAAGTACTATAAAAATGTGTAACCTGGTATGCATTAAACAGAACGGTTTCTATACACACGAGATGATGCTGTGTTTATTCTGTTCTCTGATCGATCGTAATGCATGCATGCAGGAAGATTTCCTTTGATTGTGTATAAGCTTGGCATCAATCCACGAATTGCATACGTTGGATTTGACAGTTGAATTTTGGAGGAGTCTGAGTACAATAGTACACTGGCGTGGATTACAAGGGCTGGTTCTCCAAGAAGACACTAGTGTCATAACTTATGCTTAGAGTACCTGCTAACATTGGTGCAACTCGAGTAGGAGGTGCGGAATCTAACATGTCCCTGGTTTTCACCAAGAACCCCTGCAAGGAAGTATGGGCTTCGCTGCAGGAGGCACGCAGATTGCGGTCATTTACTGAGTCGTATAGCGAGGCACAGAATGAGAGTAGTAAAGTGAGCCGGTTTGGTAACGTGCTGGCAGCGAGGTACAAGGAAGAATCCAGATGAGAGGTTAAACAATGCCGAGTCGGTAACTTTTGGGAGCGAACAATACACAGGGGAAATCCAAAGGAGTAGTCAAACAATCCGGGTAGTAAGGACACTGGAGATCAGAGGGTAGTCAGACAAGCCAAAAACACACTAGGACGCTGGAGCAGGAAAAGAACTGATACTCTGGCACAGGCATGGGGACAAGGGCTGCCATAAATAGTGCTGACAGCCAATGGAGAGAGGCCCTGTCATCACAGCCGCTTAGATTAGCATCCCATTGCCTAGTAACGAGATGTGCACACGCAGATGAACCGGAGGTCCGGCCGGAAGTATTGCGTATGGTTGCCTGGCAACCAGACGCGACGGGAGCAGATACAGGCAGCCGTCCCAAAGGAGCAGCGGGGTGGCGCCTGACAACTAGCAAGAAAGTCAAGGATGTCATAAGTCATAAGGTTCCATGGGTTAAATCAGAAGCATATTAATATAAGACAAACTATCACAGCTACTAGAAGAGCAAGATCAGGCTGAAGTTAAAATCAAAAACAGGACAGAAACATGGTGAAACACTGGAATATTGGCAAGTATCAAAATAATCTGGTAAAGTGTCTATCAGTAGCCACCTTAAAAAGTTTCTCCAAACAAATGAGAAACAAGAAACTGGTTCATGCCCTTGGTCTGCCTGCTAGCCTGATGGTGAGCTGTAGAGAGATGGAGTTTGATGTTAAGCACATTACAAAAATATTTCCACAATCTAGATATAAATTGAGAACCTTATACTGAGATAATTTCTTCAGGGTAGCCATGTAGACAGAAAGGTTTGTCTATTTGGAGGGCCAGAGCCAGACTCTCTGGGTCTGATTCAGCTTTGGACGTAAGTCCCGTTGCGTGCTATATTTTGCTTAAAATTGCCCTGCGCATGCTGACAGACTTTATACCAATGAACGCAACTGCATGCAGTTCATGTTCGAACGGAAATAACTCTGCTGCCTATAGCTTGAAGGGCTCAACGTGGGAGGGAAGGGGCGAACCAACGTAGCCAAGGTACAGTAGGGACGCTCCCAAGCAGGTGTGGGCGATTCAATTTCAGCCATACGCAGAAGTACACTTGTTTTCAGACTTCTGCTCAATGGCAAGTGTAACTTTCGGATGATAGGGATACCCAAAGACGGCACTCTATCTCACAATCTAATGGGATGACTGACAAATCAACTGCACACCTCATACCACTCTTCTCAACAAACAATATTATAAGATCATGTCAGGGTGGACGTCATTGTGCCATTTTCACTTCCAAAAAAATGGAAAATATGCCGATTTGTATTGCAGTATATTGTTTAGACATAATTGCGTACATTAGGCAATGCAGTTTTATATTTTAAAATGTTAGGACCATGTTGCCTATGTAATGCAGTTTATGCATAGTAGCATATATTTTTGTTTTGTTTTGTATTTCATGCTCCAAAAATGACAGTTTATGCATTTTTATATGGACTTTTTTTTTTTTTTAAGTGTTTTGGACACAGAACATTGAAAATTTTACATATTTGGTTGAACCAAGCTTTGTTACCTTTAAGTATGTTTTGTCTATGATGGGTAATTTAAAGGGGACCCCAAAATCTGCAATGCATAAAGGAAATTTTAACATGATTGCAATCTGGAGTGGGTTCCCAACAGGGCCGCCAAGAGAAATTTGGGGCCCCGCTTCTGCAACTTTCTGCCCCCACATACACACACACACATTAGGAGAAGGGATGTGTGCAGACGTGGCGCCTTCGAAGAGGGCGTGGTCACATAGTGCTGGGGCGTGGCTAACATGAAGTGTGGCTGCGCCTCTTTACACATGACATATTACTTATTAAATAATGTTGCTCCCCTACCTGTTATTGCTGTTTTCACAACCTGGTACTGGATTCTTATCTGGATCCTGGAATGTTGAGACTTGAGCAATAAGTGACCACAGAAAATATAGAGAATAAGGAGAGCACACTTGTCTCCGTCACACAGTACAGAGGGCACCCTTATGTCCGTCACACAATACAGAGGGCAACCTGGTGACCACCTTCTCAAGTACTTAAAACCAGATCTAGATAAAATTGCAGCATAGATTATGAGAACACGGTAAAAATAAAATTTGGCATGCCGCAGGTATATTGCTTTTTCTAAAGAAAGTTTTGGAGGCATTGGAAGGTTTTTATTAACTGGATTTCCAGCCCTATCAATCTGCAGTCAAAAGGACAGATTGAGAAAACTTGAAATTACAAACAGAGAACATCACTTTATCACTATAGTTGAAAACAGAAATACAGCTGATTGCACTGTATGCTGCCAATTACAACTTAAATAGATTCTGTCCGTCGCATCCCACAATACCATATACCTATATACACAATGCCATATGTACACACACATACATATATATATATATATATATATATATATATATATATAGATACGTGTATATATATATATATATATATATAGATACGTGTATATATATATATATATATATATATACACATGCACTCTGCCAGATATAAATACACACATGCGCATACTGCTATATATATATATATATATATATATATATATATATATATACACTGCAGAAGCACACGCGTACAACTTCTTCCTTTTTATGGTTCTTTATTGTCAGGATGGTAATAATGTTTTGACACCGTATACAGCAATTATGGAGACCCTCAACGCTTACTATACATAGTCCAGCTCTCTGTCCAGATCAGCCAGCTAGCCCAGCGTTGATCTCCCTAAACAATGAAACAAGCAGGGTTTTATACCTGACACTCCTCCCACAGGCCTAGCTTGATGGACAGGTGACACACCCACCTTCTCTTTAAAAGGAAACGCCCATCCCTGGCTCTGTTTAGACTATCAGACCCACCCTGTATGTTTGCTGAGAGGAAGCAGCTTTTAAATTATGTAAGTAAACCAATTTTAAACTACACATATGTTTTTACCTGGTTTAATCTCCACCTAGGTACATGACTGTGCCAATGTTTTACTCTACTTCCCTGCTTTCTCTGCATATTGCCAGCTAAATGCCTCCTTTTGTTACATATCCCTCCCCCTAGCGTCTCCAAGTAGGGGAACGCGGACTTCGCGAGGAGCGCATATTTTCGTGACAACGCATCTGCATTTTTGTGTAGAATCCCAGGCCTATGTTCTACTGAGAACTTGAAAGGTTGTAGTGCCAAGAACCAGCGGGTTACCTTGGCATTTACCTCCCGGTTGTTCTGCATCCATCTAAATGGTGCATGGTCTGTTATTAGGGTGAACCCTCTGCCTAGGAGATAATAGCGCAGAGCTTCTGTAGCCCATTTTATGGCGAGACATTCTTTCTCCACAATGGCATATTTTTAATCCCTTGGAAGCAACTTACGACTTAGGTACAGGACAGGATTTTCTACTCCATTCTTCTCCTGTGACAAGACTGCACCTAAGCCAACACCAGAAGCATCAGTTTGGAGGAAGAACCTCCGGGTAAAATCTGGTGCTTGTAGAACTGGAGAGGAACAAAGAGCTAACCGAAGATCAGACCAGGCGGTTTCTGCAGAGTCAGACCAGGTTAATCTATCTGGACAACTTTTTTTTAACATGTCCGTAAGTGGAACAGCTCTAGTGGCGAAGTGGCTTACAAACCGCCTGTAGTAACCTACTAAGCCTAAAAAGGTTCTTAACTGTGACTTTTTCTCTGGTCTTGTCCAATTTTTGACTGCCTCCACTTTGTCTAGCTGGGGTTTTACATGCCCTCGACCAACAACGTACCCCAAATATTTGGCTTCTCTCATGGCTATGGCACATTTCTCTGGGTTAGCTGTTAACCCTGCGGACCGTAATAAATGCTAAGACCGCCTCAACTTTGGCTAAATGTGATCCCCAGTCTGGAGTATAAATCACTATATCGTCCAAGTAAGCAGCTGCATAAGCTGTGTGAAGTCATAGCAATTTATTCATAGCCCTTTGGAAGGTGGCAGGTGCCCCATGCAACCCAAAGGGTAGGACTTTATATTGATAGAGACCATCAGGGTTGGAAAATGCAGTCTTTCGGGTAAAGCAGAGCTGGAAACCAATGAGAGTTCACTCCCCGAGTCAACCAAGGCCAGAACAAGGTTTTGGTTGATTAGCACAGTCACCCGGAACAAACAAGGACTTCCTGATGTGAGCCAAATCTAGTACAATTTGTGTCCCAAATGTATGAGAGGCTAGGAAAGATAGGGCCCATTGTGCAGCAACATGTAAAAGAGGCTCAGAAATGACAAAGAAAAAGTTATGATAAAAGTGCTGTTGTTCGATCTTTCAAGCCTGGGGACAAGGTCCTAGTCCTGGTTCCCACCCAGGAAAGCAAATTTTTCGCCCATTGGCAGGGTCCATATGAAGTTCTAGAGGCTGTCGGTCCTGTCAATTACAGAGTTCGCCAGTTAGGTAGAAGGGAGGAGCAAATATATCATGTTAACCTCCTTAAACCTTGACATGATGAGGAAACCTCTCCTCAGGTAGTGAGTACTGCCATTGAAAAGTCTGAAGTGCCCATAGAGCCAGCTTTGTCCATTCAGCAGAGACAACAGACTGAAGAAATGATTCGCCGGAACAGGGATGTCTTCTCTTCCATTCCTGGGCGCACTAGCTTAATCGAACACGACATTGTCACTGCGCCAGGAGTCATTGTAAAGCAGAAGCCGTATCGTATTCCAGAAGCCAGACGGGTGGACGTGAGAAAGGAGGTCGAGAAGATGCTCCAGTTAGATGTGATTGAAGAGTCCACTAGTGAGTGGAATAGTCCCATTGTGCTTGTCCCGAAACCCAATGGGACAATTAGGTTCTGCAATGACTTTAGGCGCCTAAACAGTATGTCGCAGTTAGATGCCTATCCGATGTCACGTGTGGATGAACTAGTGGAAAATCTTGCTGGTAGCAATTATTTAACAACCCTTGATCTAACAAAGGGTTATTGGCAAGTTCCCCTGACTTCCACGGCTAAGCCAAAGACTGCATTTTCCACCCCTGATGGTCTCTATAAATATAAAGTCCTACCCTTTGGGTTGCATGGGGCACCTGCCACCTTCCAAAGGGCTATGAATAAATTGCTACGACCTCACACAGCTTATGCAGCCGCTTACTTGGACGATATAGTGATTTATACGCCAGACGGGGGATCACATTTAGCCAAAGTTGAGGCGGTCTTAGCTTCATTAAGGTCAGCATGGTTAACAGCTAACCCAGAGAAATGTGCCATAGCCATGAGAGAAGCCAAATATTTGGGGTACGTTGTTGGTCGAGGGCATGTAAAACCCCAGCTAGACAAAGTGGAGGCAGTCAAAAATTGGGCAAGACCAGAGAAAAAGTCGCAGTTAAGAACCTTTTTAGGCTTAGTAGGTTACTACAGGCGGTTTGTAAGCCACTTCGCCACTAGAGCTGCTCCACTAACGGACATGTTAAAAAAAAGTTGTCCGGATAGATTAACCTGGTCTGACTTTGCAGAAACCGCCTGGTCTGATCTTCGGTTAGCTCTGTGTTCCTCTCCAGTTCTGCAAGCACCAGATTTCTTCCTCCAAACTGATGCTTCTGGTGTTGGCTTAGGTCCAGTCTTGTCAAAGGAGAAGAATGGAGTAGAAAACCCTGTCCTGTACTTAAGTCGTAAGTTGCTTCCAAGGGAACAAAAATATGCCACTGTGGAGAAAGAATGTCTCGCCATAAAATGGGCTACAGAAGCTCTGCGCTATTATCTCCTAGGCAGAGAGTTCACCTTAATAACAGACCATGCACCATTAAGATGGATGCAGAACAACCGGGAGGTAAATGCCAAGGTAACCCGCTGGTTCTTGGCACTGGAACCTTTCAAGTTCTCAGTAGAACATAGGCCTGGGATTCTACACAAACATGCAGATGCGTTGTCACAAAAATATGCGCTCCTCGCGAAGTCCGCGTCCCTCCACTTGGAGACGCTAGGGGGAGGGATATGTAACAAAAGGAGGCATTTAGCTGGCAATATGCAGAGAAAGCAGGGAAGTGGAGTAAAACATTTGTGCAGTAATGCACCGAGATGGAATGTGAAGACTTATGTATTAATAGCAATAGTTTAAGTTTAGTTAAACTTACATGATTTGAAATCCTTCCTCTCAGCAAACAGACAGGGTGTGTCTGTTAGTCCAAACAGAACCAGGGATGGGCGTTTCCTTTTAAAGAGAAGGTGGGTGTGTCACCTGTCCATCAAGCTAAAGCTGGGGGAGGAGTATCAGGTATAAAAGCATGTTTGTATCATTTGTTCACTGAGACCAACCCTGGGGTAGCTGGCTGGTCTTGAGAGAGAGCTGGTCTATGTATAGCAAGCGTTTAGGGTCTCCATAATTGCTGTGAAAGTATACAGTGCATCGGTGCACGGAGGATTGTCGGGGGGGGGGGGTTTCCCCCTGTCGACCCAAAAAAACCCAAAAAAACCCGAGAGAGAGCTGCTGCGCATGCGCAGCAGCTCCGTTTCGCCAGCGCTGTCCTATACAGCAGCCGCAGCGCTGTCTAAGAAGCGTCTGCGGCGGTGCTGTATACAATACAGCACCGCCGCGGACGCTTCTTTAACAGCGCCACGGCTGCTGTATTGGACAGTGGCCACTTAGTTAGCGCAGGGGGGGGTTTCTAGAGACTCAGAAACCCCCTCTGCGTGCGCCACTGCGGTGTCAAAACATTTATCACCCTGTCAATAAAGCTACATAAAAAGGAAGAAGTTGTTTGCGTGTGCTTGTGCAGTAGCGGGCTCTGCAACAATATATATATATTTATATAAACCTACACTGCCATATATACACACACACACACTGTAATATATAGACATATACTTACATACACACACAATTCAACATATACATTGACAGGCATATAACACCCCCACCCCTCGACCCCTTGTATTTATCATTTACCTACTGCCATCCGTTCTCTCCATTAGTGACAGGGCAGGTCCGATTACTTCCGCCCCTCTCGACAAGTTAAAGGAGAGAAAAAAAAAAGCTGCTAGTCTGCCTGCAGTGCGGACCCGTCCCCCTGGAACACCTGGGGCCCAGTAATTAATACCCGCCCTCACCCTTTCAGTGCCCCTGCCTTCAAATGAACAAGATTATTTGGCCTTCAAGGCATATGTGATTTCATTTTACTTTACATATAAGTTTGCTTTTGGGTTTGCTTAAAATGTATTTAGTGGAACAAACATCAAAAATAGTGACACACAAACACGTGAAACAAATTAATTTTGATTTGCGCCCTGGTTCAACATTCCCTGTGCTGCTTGATCATAGCTCCCTACGAGTCACCCGAACAACAGATGACACGGGCAGGTGGGGCAAGAGGTGGCACAGGAGCAGGAGGGGCAACTTTTACTATGCATCGATTTATTACTTATTCTCCAAGGGATCATCACAGAAAATACATAGTTATCTTGACTACATGGCCAGACTGTCCAATAGGCTGACTAGATTGCAGTCTAGAGCGCTAGCCCTTGGTGGTATTTGTAAAATGGCAAATGGAGATTAATTTAGAAAACACTGGAATATTTACAATGTTGGTGTAGGTGTTAAGACTTATTTAGTGAATAGTTAATGCATGATCAATTTTTTCCAGTCTTTTCCAATACCCCCTGCACCATAAATATTATTTTCTATGGATTTGATCCCAGAACGTCCTTCTTCTTCCACCCTATTTGTGTCTTCCCGTTCCCTTTAGGATGTAAGCTATCACTAGTAGGGCCCTCTTTCCTCGTGTTCTCATTTTACAATCTATCACCCTCAGTACCTTTAGGCATGCTTCCCAAACCCTGTTTTCTTGACCCAGGCCTACTTCACATTGGACATTACCATCACTGTCCCATAAATAACTTGATCTGCATTACCAAGTTGTCTGTGTTTTATTGTTGGTAGATGTGTGTTCTTTATTTTATTTTGTTTTTTATGTATTATGTACTGTGTTATGGATCGTTGCTCTTTGTTTATTGTATACTAGGGGTGTGCACCGGCCACTTTTGGTGTTTTGGGTTTTGGGTTCTGATTAGCTTGAGGTTTTGGGTTCTGATTTGTTTTGCCAAAACACCCCACGAAAGGTTTTGGTTCTGGTTTTGGGCTCTGATTTTTTTTAAAAAAAGCATAAAAAGTGCTAAAATCCACATTTTTTTTTTTCACTCCTACATTATTATTAACCTCAATAACATTCATTTCCACTACTTTCCAGTCTATTCTGAACACCTCACACCTCACAATATTGTTTTTAGTCCAAAAGGTTGCACCGAGGTAGCTGGATGTCTAAGCCTAGTGACACAAGTGGGCGGCACAAACACGTGGCCCATCTAGGAGTGGCACTGCAGTAGCAGACAGGATGGCAGTTTCCAAGAGTTTGCTAGAGGTGCAAGATGGAATTGTCCTTGGGAGTGATGTTGTTGAAATAGGACATTCGCACTGTAACAAACCAATCAGGAACAGTGAACGTAGTTTAATCTCTGGTACTAATATTTCTGGACTGCAGGAACAGTGAACGTAGTTTAATCTCTGGTACTAATATTTCTGGACTGCAGGAACGTAGTTTAATCTCTGGTACTAATATTTCTGGACTGCAAGAACAGTGAACGTATTTTAATTTAGCAGTACTAATATTTCTGGACTGCAAGAACAGCGAACGTAGGTAAATATTGCAGTACTAATATTTCTGGACTGCAAGAACAGTGAACGTATTTTATCTTAGCAGTACTAATATTTCTGGACTGCAAAAACAGTGAACGTAGGTAAATATTGCAGTACTAATATTTCTGGACTGCAAGAACAGGGAACGTAGGTAAATATTGCAGTACTAATATTTCTGGACTGCAAGAACAGTGAACGTAGGTAAATATTGCAGTACTAATATTTCTGGACTGCAAGAACAGTGAACGTATTTTAATATTGCAGTACTAATATTTCTGGACTGCAAGAACAGTGAACGTATTTTTATTTTGCAGTACTAATATTTCTGGCCTGCAGGAACAGTGAACGTAGGTAAATATTGCAGTAGTAATATTTCTGGACTGCAAGAACAGTGAACGTAGGTAAATATTGCAGTACTAATATTTCTGGCCTGCAAGAACAGTGAACATAGGTAAATATTGCAGTACTAATATTTGTGGATTGCAAGAATATATTGCACTAGAATTTTTTTTATACTTTTAAAAAAAAAAAAATTTTGTATAATTTTTTTATATTTTTTTTTAAATTATTTTTGTATCATTTTTTTGTTATTTTTTTAAATTTTTTATGATTGTTTAAAATTTTAAAATAACTATGGACTTAGCAGAACAAAGCACAGGACACAGCACCACTGGACTCAGCAGGACAGAGCACTGGACAAAAGCACCACTGGACTCAGCAGGACAGAGCACTGGCCAAAGCACCACTGGACTCAGCAGGACAGAGCACAGGACAAAAGCACCACTGGACTGATCAGCAGGACAGAGCACCACTACAAACTCCAACCTCCCTCTTCCCTGATCTGAGCCCGAATGAAGATGGCGGGCGCAAGCGGCGAATTTATGCAATACCAGTCTCGCAAGATCCGACGCGAGACTTGGACATCAGAGCCTCTGTTTCGGTTTTTTTGCCGCCGTAAATACCCGAACAGTGCTCGGATCCCGTCGGATCCGGCGCAATCCGAGCCCGCTCATGCCTATTGTATACTAGTGCCTTATAAATAAAAGATAATAATAATAAACATTATATTTGTGGTGGTAGACCATTATACCATAATGTCATACGTCATCCAATTAGAGGGCCTGATTCATCAAGCAATGCAATATGAACGTAATTTGCAGATTTTTTTAAACCGCATGTAACCCATGCATTTGCACGTCCTTCAAAGACAAGCGCTCATAAGAAATAAGTTTATAGAATAATAGGGTAGTAACTCGCGTGACGTAAAATCTAATGCAAATGTCATTGCATTTCTATTTGCTCTTCTATGTGATTTGGAGCAATTGCACCTTACATCACTACATGCTTCTTTACTCCTAGTTCACTTCTGAATGCACATATGTGCAATTCCATAAGTACACTTATTCACCTTATTACTTCTGAACACTCAAGTTTCATGACAATTATTACATATTAATCATTTCACTGCATTACAGCATTAAACTGCACTATTCCATGATAACAAAAACCCCATTATGACATACTTTACTAACAAATATGTTTCATTATTTCACATTTACTTAGAAAAAAAAACACACAAAGGTTTTTTTAAATACCAAGCTTTTTATTAACAATAAACTATGAAAACAAAGTAAACATTTTAAACATGTTAATAAAAAAATATAAGAATAATATTTTATAATGACTTCTCAATATTCTGTGATTTATTTTTTTGTATTTTGGCCAACAAAACCTGCAGGGGTGGGATATATTCTGCACCTTGAAAAAAGAAAAATATTATTACAGGTTACACACATACACTATAGGGACAAAAGTATTCGGACGCTTGACCATTATACCAACAGGGAATGCAACGACATTGTATTCAAATACATATACTTTAATATGGAGTTGATCCCCCTTTTGCAGCGATAACAGCTTCCAATCTTCTTGGAAGGCTTTCCACAAGATGTTGGAGTGTTTCTGTGGGAATTTGTGCCCGCTCATTCTGTAGAGTATTTATGAGGTCAGGCACTGATGTTGGATGAGAAGGTCTGGCTCGCAATTTCCATTCCAGTTCATCTCAAAGGTGTTCAATGGGGTTGAAGTCAAGGCTCTGTGTGGGCGAGTCAAGTTCTCCCACAACAAACTCATCAAACCATGTCTTTGTAGTCCTTGCTTTGTGCACTGGGGCACAGTCATGATGGAATAGAAAAAGGCCTTCCCCAAACTGTTGCCATAAAGTTGGAAGCATAGCATTGTCCAAAATGACTTGATGTGCTGAAGCATTAGGACTGCCCTTCACTGAAGATAAGGGGCCTAGCCCAAACCCTGAAAAGCAGCCCCATACCATTATCCCTCCCCCACCAAACTTCACAGTTGGCATAATGCAGTCAGGCAGGTAACGTTCTCCTGGCATCCGCCAAAACCAGACTTGCCCATCTGACTGTCAAACAGAGAAGTAAGATTCATCACTCCACAGAACACGTTTCCACTGCTCCACAATTCAGTGTCGGTGTGCTTCACGCCACTCCATCTGACGCCTGACATTAGTCTTGGTGATGTGAGGCTTACATGCCGCTATTCGACCAGGTAAACCCATAATTAACAGGTGTAGCCAAATTCTTTTGTTCATATAGTGTGTATACTGTACATACTGTGCTATCCTGCGCTTGCCCCTAAATAACCACCATAATCTGAAATAATAAATTAAAAGATCAACAAACTATTTTAGAGCTGGACGCAAGGTCCATTTTTAAGTGTAAAAAACTCTGGATTTATGCATTGTTATATTAAGAAAACAAAAATAAATATTATATCAGTAAGTTTGCTTAGGTGACCTCCAGTCTTCAAAAGGGTACAATGCACTGACTCCTTCTTTGGGAATACCTCCCGACACTCTGCATAGGCGGTCATGCAATTCGGAAGTCAGTTGCCCCCATTCTGTCTTATTCAGATCTGGAGCAGCCAGCTGAGGGGTCGCAGGTGAAGGCTTGGCGGATCGACTGTTGCCCACAACTGATATATATTGTTACACTGATTACTTGGCATCTTCTCATACACAGGTGCTGGAGACAGTGATACTGAAAAGGAGTTAGAGAAAGAAGAGGACCAGAAAGATTTGCGTGGCCCTGCAGAAACATCTCACTACTTTGGTAGTGAGATAGGTAATTTTATAGATGATGTTTTGAATTGCATGATGTGTATATAAATGCAGCATCACAGTAAAAGTTGCTTACCGACCAAGTTTGGAGAGATTTGTATAGTAACATTGCAATTGATTGAGAATTCTATACAGAACATAACTGGAGATGGAGAGTATTCCTCAAGTGGGCAATAATTGTATACTTTGTGACTACCGTGATAAAGTAGGGGGAGGGCACTTAGCTGCTGATTGACGATACCCAGAGCTGGATTAAGGCTTTGGGGGGCCCGGGGCACTTAAAACAGGGGGGCCCCTAAGATCTGAAATTAAGAGCATAGTGTCATCATGCACGAGAGAGACAATCTGACCAATTATATCGTAATATGAATATTTATTTAACATGTATTCAAACATAATAGTGAAAAATTAAATTTAAATGTTTTATATATTATATGTATCTATACATACACACACATATATACAACAACACAAATACATATGTATACATATATATATATATATATATATATATATATATATATATTACAACTACTTACAGCTACCTCTACTTCTTCTGGAAAGCTGGCTAGGTCCACAAAGATTTGAAGGTATGATGGCTAGATGTAATATATATATATATATATATATATATATATTGTACAGGTACCTCTGTATAAAACGCATGTAATATAACGCCATTGGGTATAAGGCTATTAGCATTGACACATCCTGCATTATGACACCTACAGCCCATAATATGACATAGCTCATCCAGAGGGCGCGCCTAGGTTGTCTGCACAAGAAAAATCATTGCTTTCACAAGCTACAATACCGTACATTAAAACAATCATAAAAACCCCACATTAAAATGGGTATTGAAACCACACATTAAAACTAGCATTAAAACCGTACATTAAAACTAGCAATGATACTGCAAATTAATAACACCATTGATAACGCACACTAAAACTAGCAATGATACTGCACATTAAAACTAACATAAAAAATAAACATTGATAACATAACACCAATTTTGACTATAAATGTCTGTGTATATATGTGTGTAGCTATGTATGTATATGTGTATATATATATATATATATATATATATATATATATCACACAGCAACTATGTTATAGGATCCTCTATTTTATTAATCATCATTAAAGTAATTATCGAAGCCTGCCACTTATATTAAAACTTTAATTAGAGTACATATATATATATATATGTATATATATATATATATATATATATATATATATATATATATAAAATCAAGCAATAAACATGCTATGAGGGGGTCTTCTTGTTATATTGATTTATATATGATTTATTTTGTGTCTAACAGTGTAAATATGTGCCCAGTGAAACGACTCACCTGCTCATTTGATGTCTTGGAGGAGCTGCTGCTGCTGAGCATGCGCAGCAGCTCCATTTCGCCCATTTTAGACAGTACAGCAGCTCCTGCTGCAGATGCTGCTGTACTACTGGCACCGATTTAGAGATCGTAGCGATCTCTATGTGCACACGGAGCGATGCACACACGGAGTGTGTGCATGCGTCAGGTGACCCCTGCAGCAACATCTGACAGCAACTGACAGGTGAGGTGATGCGTGTGGCAGAGGGCCCTTGGAGAGAGGGGGGCCCAGGGCACGTGCCCCCTGTGTCCCCCCCTTAATCCGGCCATGGCGATACCGTATATAGTGGTATCTTTCCTGGCCTGAGCAGTCTTCTGATTCACTTTTATTTTTTTTTACTTTTATATTAAAATGACAACATATTATAATAGCATATTTTTATAAGATCAATTAATAAAGAATAATTATAATACAACATCTCTAAATACAAGTCTGACTGAGTGATTTTGTTGTATGATTATCTTTTTATATTAGGAAACGATTGGGAAGGGAAGGAGTAGAAAAGGGATATCAGGTGGAAAAGTGAAAGCAGTGTGCTCCCCAGTGACCCTAGAACAGGTAAGAATGTTCTGTTTTGTTTTTTTAAATCAGGCAACAGGATGTGAGACCACAAGAATTCATATATCAATGGCTATGATTGGTAGATATTAAAGTACAGTTATCTATACATTTTGATATTCTAGGATAATGAATTATCATTAATCAAAAGGGCTCCCAAATAGAATTCAATTTATCTAAATCATCTTGCAATTCGTGAATTTTTAACCAATTTTTTTGTTTTTTAAAAAAAACATTTTGAGGTGGCGGTGCTGTGTCCTTCCAGTGGTTTTCTAAAACAGCTTCAGCTGCATTAGGTTTATGGAAAGACAGCTAGACTGAGTTATTCTAAGGGTGGGAATAAATGGACAGAGCAATGATGTCCACTGAAATAAATGTCACGCCTGAGGATCTGTCTGTACCCAGACTGGGTTCTGTCTCTGGAGCTGGACTAGTGACTACGTGGACAAAGCTGGGTGGCCTGATAATGTTCTTCTGCATGTAGAGAATGGACTGCTGCAGATGGTGATTACGCTAGCAGAGGAGAGCAAACAGGAAATGGACTGCTGGACCGAACTGGAACCGGAAGTGGACCCGGAATGTTGTTGATTCCTGATTGGAGACTGCAGTCAGCTGGGCAGAAGTAGCACTCTGAGTTGCTGAGATGGATCAGATGACTATATCCAAGATGGCAGTTCCCATTAACTGGTTTTGGAGGGAAGCTGAAATGAAGGCTGTTATCACCTGATTGGCTGAGAGGAATCATGTGACCGAATCCAAGATGGCCACACCCATCTTCTGATTCTGGAGGGATCTCTGGAGTGGAGACAGACTGGACGGCATCTTACAGAGAGGTCTGAAAACAGCAAAACCTGAGGACTGCAGGGACAACTTGGAAAGGCAGCAAAAAGTTAAGTGACCGAACCTGAGAGCCTGGTGTGTGACAGTACCCTGTCCACCCTCTTTTGAGGGTGGACCCTGGACACATCTTGGGCTTCAAAGGGAATTTTGCATGGAAGATACGGACCAAGCGTGGAGCATATACATCAGTGGTTTTAATCCAGGCTCGTTCTTCTGGGCTGTAACCCCTCCAATCAATAATGTACAGAAGATGACCATGACGAATCCATGAATCGAGTATCCTTTATACTTCATACTGGACCCCTCGTTGAGTTTGGATTTTAGGAGTCTTAGGGAGTGCAGAATGAAACCTATTTAGGACCAAAGGTTTCAACAAGGATATGTGGAAGGTATTTGGGATTCATAGATATGGTGGAAGTTTGAGTTTGTATGCTACTGGGTTGATGACTCACTCTATGGGAAATGGACCAATGTAGCTAAGGCCAAATTTCATGGAAGGTACCTTAAGACTCAGGTTGTGAGTGGAGAGCCAGACTCAAATCCCTGGTTTGAGACTGGGTATTGCTCGACGTTTGCGATCAGCAAATTTTTTTTAATTGCAGGAAGCCTTTGACAGGTAAGAAAGGACTGTGTTCCATATTTTAGAGTACTGACGTAAGGTGTTATCAGCAGCAAGTACAAAGGCAGAAGTAAGAGGCTGAAACTCAGTTATTCTGGGATGAAAACCATAGACTGTAAAAAAGGGTGTAGACCCAGAGTGGAGTGGTACTGATTATTGTGGGAGAATTCTGCCCGGGGTAAGAGTTCTTTCCAGTTGTCTCGTGAAGATGAGATAAATATGCAAAGAAAAGTTTCTAAATCCTGATTCACCCTTTCAGATTGGCTATTTGTTTGGGGGCGATAGGCAGACAAAAACTTGAGCTTCACTTGAAGAGCTGAACAGAAAGACCGCCAGAATTTGGCCATGAACTGGGCCTCACGATCGGAGATTATTTCTGAAGGCAAGCCATGAAGCCTGAAAATCTAGCTTCTCCATCACTGGTTAGGAGCAGGAGTTTCCCGCACACTTGGGGCAGGAATCAAGTGTCCCGGAAATGCACAGTAAAGGCATAAGTTCACCAGTCGGCGTCTCTGACACTCCTATTTGGTTAAACGAGAGCAGTTCATCTGCATGGGCTCATCACTTTGTGGTGAGGACTGCTGGGACCGAAGTTGGTGATGGAGCTTTTGACCCTTTCACCCCTTCCTTTCTCCAGGGCACGTTCCTGAAAGCGTAAATCAACTTTAGTACACAGGGAAATTAGTTTTCAAGTGTAGAAGGCAGATAATGAGTTTGGAGCAAGAAGCCTCTGATAACTGGTCAATGTGCATGCCACAGATTCATATTACTAATCTCTTGACTTTGATTTAAAGCAAATTTTATCTCAAGAACTTGAGGAAGATGTTGTTCAATAAAAGGATCACTATAATTTATTTTTATTAGAATTTATTAGAAAAAACGGAATTTCACACTTGAAACAGATTTGCTTAATTAATCGGCAGATGGGTTATAAATTCCAAACCCAGCAAAATCTTGAAGATCAGTACCTTAATGAACTTAATGAGCTTAAATTATATTCAAGTTATTATGGATATATTATCAGAAGATATTTTGTTATATACTTTTACTTAGTACATGTATTGAAGCCCACAATCGATTTAATAAAGGTTCTTCACCTCTGACATTTGCTTTTCACTCCTTGAAGCATTAATGAAATCAAATCATAGCATATGGTTTCAGGTAACATTTGAACTTCTTGTGACATTTTAAACAGATTCCCGTCACTTCATTTTGGATCCATTGCATTCAGATTATGTATCACTTTTGCAAGAGAACACAGGGTATGTTTCTATATTTATAGATAATTTCATTGACATCGTCCGGTACAACTTCTATTTTTAATTGAACTGGATACTAATCTCCCACCCTTCTCAATGGTTTAAGGCTCAGATGTAGAGGACATTACATTTTGCCAGATATTTTTTCAAGTTAATTAATGATGTTTAAAAACTAAATTGGTATAGATTAGCAAGAAAATCAAATTTTTTAAAAAGCTACAAATGTTACTAGTGTTTTCCAAACAAAAAAAATGCAAATAAAAACTAAAGACTAAACAAGCAAAAATAAATAATTTAAGGAGCTTGTCAATGAGTGCGCAGCCTTTCTATCTGTAAAACTATTATAGGGCATTGCAAGGGACATTATGGACAATAATATTATAGAGAAGTAGCTAACAGGTTATGTACAGTACATCACCAAACCTCTATACTGTCGTTAAGGAACATACACACTGGCACTTGAAATCTATTTTTTAAATGCAAATCTGACTCTAAACTTCTGTTAAAACCAAACAAATGGTTAAATACAAATGAAGTAGGATATGTGAATAGTAAAACAAATGTCTATTTATCCTATTAATAATTAATCTTATTAATTCTTGAGTTTAATACCATTTGTGCCTTTTCCCAAAATTTGCATCCCGTCAAATACTGCCCATGATATTTGTTCTTAAGTAGGATCTTTCTATGAAACCGTTTTAAATATTTATCTTGTACCATGACAAACATAGACAGAAAGTCCCAGCTGTTATGCTAATGCATCCGAACTTGAAGTCCGTGAGAACTATTTCTGCAACTTCCTTATTTGATCAGACCTGCACCACCCATCACCTCCCAAGTACACTATCACACAGTATCTTGACAAATTTTTCAAGTAACCAACCTTTAAGTGTCAATAGCTATGTGAGCGCATTTCTATCATCAATTTAACCACAATGTACTAGAAATATAGACAAAGCATTCAAACACCCTTTCTCTCAATTATCATGAACATCTATATATTAATAGCATGACTTTTATGAGTGACTTATTTCTATGATGCCATTGTCTGAGCAGGGCACATCATATTCCAAATTATGGTCTGTAGATTTTGGCATTGTAATTGGTTGCATCATTTCGGAGTCCACCCGCCATCTACAACAATGCATTGCCATTGTCCTCTGGAAAATGTGACAGTTGGCAATACACCTGTGTACCTGCTGGTTGCTCTGGAAACTGTGACAGTTAGTGAACTCTCCCTGTGCACCTGCAGGGTGGCCTGAAATATGTGACCTGCTGGGTGTTCTGGAAACTGTGACAGTTATTTGTAGCCACATATATCAGCGCGTCTTGCAGGGGCAAACGCAGGATTCGATGAGGGGGGTTTCCACGCCACGATACCAGTGGGCGTGACCAGCATGTGTAGGGGTGTGGCTACAAACACATCGGGTCAAACACACAGACATGTAAATTGTCCCATACACAGACAAGCACAGACTCACATATACGTAGACATGTAAACTGCCACATACACAGTTAAGCACAGACACACGCATACACAAACACACACAGGATCAAACACACAGACATGTAAACTGTCATATAAACAGATAATCACAGACACACACATACACAAACAAACACAGGATCAAACATACAGACATGTAAACTGCCATATACACAGATAAACACAGACAGGATCAAACACAGACATGTAAGCTGTCGTATACACAGACAAACACAGACTGACACACATACACAAACACACACAGGATCAAACACAGATATGTAAACTGCCATATACACACATTTTTACCTTCTTCTGCTGCCTCCTGCATTACACCCATGCTGGCTGTGTGGGAAGAAGGGGTGGGGCCAAACTGCCGGCAGAAAGCTGTGCTCACACAGCAGGGGACTGACTGGGAGATGATCCTCACAAGCTACAAGCAGTAGTGGCTGGTCCCGGGAGAGGGGCCAGCCACTGTAATCATACAGCGTCCCAGGTAGGACAGGGGTTTCTGGGGACTAGGAAACCCCCCCTGGGTGCACCCCTGTCTTATGGGGACCTCATTCACGGACTGCTGTGTTATTTCTTTATATAGTTATCCTCACTTTGTTTACAACAAACATGCCAAGAGGCCGCCCTCGAGGACATTGATAATGTGGAACCCTTACAGGTTGCCCAGAGTGCGCAGTTCAAAACTCTTACAGTCAAGAATAATATTGTCACAATAAACGCATAACAAAAACAACTGATACGCCGCTTGCATTATTTATTCATCATACTCCGTTGTTAACATTTCTACATGTAATGTAGTGTATAAAAACTTTATTTTGTTAATAAAGTAATTTAGTGATTACATTTCAGTTTAATTTAAGGAGGTTACTGCCGGGTTTCCCTAGTACAAATAAACAGATACAAAATATTTTACTTCACAAGGTTAACCTTAAGATAATATAAGAGGCACATGAAATCCTTACATATAGTACATATAATATAATATAATACAATTAGTTCAAGAGGTAAACTGTTATATGATACCATTAAGTGACTATCAGAAGTGAGTTTCCAGTTTAAATTTACTGTAATAATATATACATGGGTGTATGTGTATGATTGAAAGTGAGCCAGAGTGTTAGAGAGTGTTAGGTGATGAGTGAGCAAAAGTGTAGTAGGGAAGAGAGTGTGTAAGTGAGAGTGCATTAGACAAGAGAGCAAGAGTGAGTTAGAGTGTGCCAGAATGAATTAGGGGAGAGAAAGAGAGTGAGTGTATTAGGATGGAGAGAGAAGTAGATTGTAATAATGGAGTAATAATGCATATGTGCTTTGTATGCCAATCAGGTCAGGAGAGAAGCACACCCTAATTTAATGAGACAGTTAGGTAATGACTCATGCTCACCACAGCTGCAGAAGTAATGTCAATATACACAGTCAGTGACTCATGCTCACCAGAGTTAAAGACGCAATCCTAATATTCGAGCAGTTTCAGACTATTCTTGCCATTTATATTACTGGTTTCATTTTGTGTACCTGTTATTTCCCTTTTATTTGCACAGGAATCTAGTCTCTACTATTCTGTTTGTATGCACCAGCCCAGAATATAAACCCTTACTATTGCATGCAAGACCTCATCATCATCATCATCTATTTATATAGCACCATTAATTCTGCAGCGTTGTACAGAAAACTCACTCGCAACAGTTCCTGCCCCCTTGGAGCTTATAGTCTAAATTCCCTAATATACATACACACAGACAGAGGGAGAGACTAGGGTCAATGTGATAGCAGCCAATTAACCTACTAGTATGTTTTTGAAGTGTGGGAGGAAACCCACACAAAGACAGGGATACAAACTCCACTTAGATAAGGCCATGGTTGGGAATCGAACTCATGACCCCAGTGCTGAGAGGCAGAAGTGCTAACCACTAAGCCATAGGGCCGGGTGCCGCGAGACAGGGGAGGGGCTAGTGTGGTGGCTGGTCTCCTCCCTCCCTCCTGTGTGTGTGGCCTGCTCTGGCACATGGGACATGCACCACATGACAGGTGCCGTCCCATGTGTGAAGGGGATGAAGACTGCACAGCTCCTAGATGGAAAAAGGTAAGTTGAGGGAGGGGTAGGGTAATATATTAATAGAGTTTGTGTGTGTGTATTATGTGTGTGTGAGTGGCCATTGTCTGTGTGTGTATTATGTATGTGTGAGGAGCCATTGCCTGTGTGTGTTATGTGTGTGTGAGGGGCCATTGTCTGTGTGTGTATTATGTGTGTGTGTGAGGGGCCATTGTCTGTGTGTGTATTATGTGTGTGTGCGGGGGCATTGTCTGTGTGTGTATTATGTGTGTGAGGGGCCATTGTCTGTATGTGTATTATGAGTGTGTGAGGGACCATTGTCTGTGTGTGTGTGAGGGGCCATTGTCTGTGTATGTATTATGTGTGTGTGAGGGGCCATTGTCTGTGTGTATTATGTGTGTGTGAGGGGCCATTGCCTGTGTGTGTATTATGTGTGCGTGAGGGGCCACTGTCTGTGTGTATTATGTGTGTGAGGGGCCACTGTGTGTGTTATGTGTGTGTGAGGGGCCATTGCCTGTGAGTATTATGTGTGCATGAGGGGCCACTGTCTGTGTGTATTATGTGTGTGAGGGGCCACTGTCTGTGTGTATTATATGTGTGTGAGGGGCCACTGTCTGTGTGTACTATAATACACACAGACAGTGACCCCTCACACACACATAATAGTATTATGTGTGTGTGAGGGACCACTGTATGTGTGTATTATGTTTGTGTGAGGGGCCACTGTCTGTGTGTATTATGTATATGTGAGGGGCCACTGTCTGTTTGTATTATGTGTGTGTGTGTGAGGGGCCAATGTCTGTGTGTATTATGTGTGAGTGTGTGTGTGTGTGAGGCGCCACTGTGTGTGTGTATTGTGTGTGTGTGTGAGGGGCCAGTGTATTTATATTATGTGTGTGTGAGAGGCTGTTTGTGGGAGGGAAATAGGTTTATTTTTTAAATGGTAACACTATTAATTTAATGTTTTGGTTGGAGGTAGGCCTACTTATAAAATGTGGGTGCTATATTGATTTAACAGTGGGGCCGGTTGGAGTTCACTAAATTTTATGTACCCATTTTTTTCCAAATAGGGTCTCCAACATTCCAGGATCCAGACAAGCAGCAACTGATCTAAAGACACAGCAGCCACAAGTAATGAAAGTGACGAGAACAGGTAGAAGAGAGCAGCAGAGTCTGCCAACTATCCTGAATCTGGTGGAATTTATATTATGAGGAGGTCTGACTTGTTTTAATGTTGCACTATGGGATTCATGCAGAAGACTGACATATTAACATGATTATTACATTCCAGCACTTTTTCATGTTTCAGTAGGTAGAGGGCTGCAGTCAGTAACTGTAGTGACGGACGGTCTATGATGTGGTAGTGATAGGAGACTGCTGTTTTTTCATTACTGGGGTTGCTAACCCTGAACTACAGTTTCTTGACATGTTAATTATGATTAATACTTAAGTTTAGTTAAAGATAAAGTACAATTTGTGTGAATTGAAAGGTAAGCTGTGGTAGAAGTGGGGTGTATATGGTAGTAGGCCATACCGCTACTTCTCATACTGCCTTCATTGTAAAATAATAAAATTGCATTCACTTGTTTACATTCCCATTAAATTTTTCATACCGCCACTTCTAAATTTCCACTTCGACCACTGAGCTTAATATTCATCATATGGAGTATATGATTAGTATAATTCAAAATTCTGCTAGATCCTTTGACAAAATATTCTTTAACTGCTAGGACCACAGTGTGATGTAGTGTAATGATAAAGGAGGGCACGGTGTGATGAGAGTGACAGTAATGAGGGGCCACAGTGTGATGCAGGAGGAGCAGCGTGATGTACGGCTTACCCTTCTTCTTAACTATATGGGTATATGCTATGCTAAAAAAATATAGTGCTATGGATTGTTTCAGGGAGGGGTGGGCCCAAACCAATATCTTGCCTAGGGCCCCATGAGGTCTAAATCTACTAAGCCACCATGCTGCCCCACAACCTGGGGGCAATTGAGTACCAGTGAGCACATAGAGCTCTATAGGAAATAGGGACTGCTTTGGGTTAAGACCAGGGGGTAAATGTATTATGGTCCGTTTTTTTCAATTCGCCGAAAATCGGCGAGTTTACAGCTAAAATTTAAAGGGGCACTTGCTTTGCCTTTACAAGCCAGCACCGCTTTAAATTTTAGCTGTAAACTCGCCAATTTCCGGCGAGTTAAAAAAAACCAGACCATAATACATTTACCCCCAGATGCAGTTCTATTGATTTATGTGGGAAGCTGGTGGCATACTTAAAATAAGTCAAACTTTATGGAAACTAGCCCTGACCAGGTACTGACAAACCAGTTACAAATTCTCTGGCTAACCTACCGTTGCGCAAGGCTGGCATCCTCCGCCGGACTCCTCCGCTCCAACATCATCCAAAGGCTTCCACCAATTTGGATTTTTTTATAGTTTTATCGTTTTCCCTTTTCACTCATTGACTGATTACTTTTCACTCCCCCTCATCCTCTAGACTAAGGCAACCTGTTCTGACAATATGGTACCAGATCTTCATGTCCAGTTAGCCTGCTAGCTGCTGGATAGTTCAGCTCCTGTTATTCTGTGTATTCCTTGTGAACCCTGGTATCCTGTATCTGTTTCTATTCAGCAGATTCTGGAATCCAGCACTATATGCTTCTCAGCTAATCCTGGTATCCTGATACCATGTATCCTTTCCTATTCAGCAGATCATGGTATCTAGCACTATATGCTTCTCAGCTAATCCTGATACCCTGTATCCATTCCTATTCAGCAGATCCTGATATCCAGCATTATATGCTTCTCAGAAAATCCTTGTATCCTGTATCCATTAGTCTTCAAGCTATCTGTGTATCTTGGCCTTCAAATTCTAGTCTCTTTTTATCAGTTAACAACTTCTTTGTCTGTCAGTGTCACCTGGCACCACTCAGAGAACCGTGACCTTAGTGGTGTATGCAGCAGAGACCATACCTTCTTGCGGGTGTCTCTGGCAATAACCTTTGCCGCATTAGACTTTGCACCTCCGGTTGGTGGTGGATCTAAACCAGGCAGATTGTAAGAATCCCACCGTTCCTGTGTGTTTAGTAATAGTGAAATCTGGCCATAATTGATACTACAGGAGATGCTCCAACATCTTTTGGGCAGATTGGACAAACAAGATGCTACCCAGGTCCAGTTGGTGCAATGATTTCAAGGCCTGTTCCAGCTAGACGCTCTCCAAAATATTCTGGGTGATCCTCTTACTCCTCCTGCCAAGTACGATGGAGGTCCGAAAACCTGCCGAGGATTTCTGAATCAATATTCCATCCAATTTGAATTGTTTCCTCATAATTTCCCTACTGAAAGAACAAAGGTTGCTTTTATTATCTCGCTGCATTCAGGCCAAGCTCTAACCTGGGCCTCCCCTCTATGGAACATAATGACCCATTACTCCAAGAGTAACTTCATTGCTTCTTTACGCAAAATATTTGTTGAACCCAGTCGTACCCCCTCACTGCCTCCAGCACCCTGCAACTTCATCAGGGGTCATGCTCTGTGGATTAATACGTGATTTAGTTTTGCATGCTTTCTTCAGAGCAACAGTGGAACAATGAGGCTTTGGTGGCAGTATTTTGACAGGGGTTGTCAGATCTCATTAAGGAAGAAATAGCCTCTTGTGAGCTTCCTTCCTCCATTGATGACTTGATTTCTCTGTGTAATCAGGTGGACATCTGTTTTCATGAAAAATCCCTAGTGAAAAAAAACAATTCACTGGCCAGTTATTAGGCTAGCACCATGCTTCCAAACACCAGTTAACCCTGAAGAACTTATGCAGTCTGGTCGTTCCCAACTCTCTCCTGAGGAACAGGAGAGAAGATTGAAGAATAATCTCTGTCTTTATTTTGCTGAGTCTGGTTATCTCCTTGCAGTTTGCCCCAAGTGTTCAGGAAATGCCAGGTCCTAACCTGTTCAGGAGAGGTCAGGTTAGGTTCCTCCAAGCAGTCTCTTACTTCTCTCAGTCCAAATATCTGTACCATCTCAGTTATCCTCCATTGTCTTTCTGGGTTCAATTTGTCACGAACGCGCTCCCAGCTGCCGTGACGTTGGGGTGTTTGCTGTATGAGGTCACACACGATTTCAGCCCGCAGTCTCTCTCACCTATCACACAGGTTCTTAGACCTACGGAATCGCCCCCAAACACAGCGCTCTCACACCCCCAGACACTTCAGGTACAGCCACCACCTATTGGGTACGGGCAATAGGACCCCAATATACTATCTCACACTGGCACACAGGCTCCTAGTTCCACAAACTAGCAAGACTCCCACCAGCACACACAGGGTTAACTCTTCACACCTCCAGACTGTTACACAAATGTACATACAAGCACACACAGCTTGTTAATCAAATGTATCAACAAATCACACACTGGCATTCCAAGGGTTTACCTGGACGAGCAATCTCCTCTACAAAGGCTATGGATTATTTAGAGTATCAAGGACGCAACTTATTAAATTTTAGATTTAATATACAAAAGGTACAGGGCGTTCAGATAAAAAGAAAAATAAGGAATAAACAAATAATAAATTTGACATAACAAGCAAAACAGTTTAAAATAAAAGAGATAACCTACAGAGCATTACTTACATATAATAATCTGTATGCCTGGGGCAGGCACTAAGTGCACTAAGTGGGATTTTCTCACAAAGTGGACGAAAATGCACAGTTAGACAACACAGCAACTAATCCTCATCTTTCTCTTCTCTTTTCATCTTCAGGTATGTTCATCCATGCTGCTACTACTACTACTCTGATCATTATTCTGTGAATTTCATCCCTGCAATCTGTGTTTAAGTATGTTCATCCATGCTGCTACTACTACTACTCTGATCATTATTCTGTGAATTTCATCCCTGCAATCTGTGTTTAAGTATGTTATAGGAAACTGTTATCTGTTTAAACTTAGGTTGGCACAGTCTTTTATTGCTGCCTAATTTATGATAGGTATCTGGCCTCTATCCTTTCCCACAAATGTTTTCTTTTCCTTTGATTAGCTGACCAATTAGCACATCTGTAGTGTATTCCTAAATTAGACTGACTACATCTTAGCTTCATTCTATGGGGAGACGTATGTGGGGTTAGACGTGTGTGATTTCTGCACTAAGTGGGATTTTCTCACAAAGTGGACGAAAATGCACAGTTAGACAAACATTGGACTACATTTGACTTGCTTTTACTCCCAGCAATAAGCAACATCTGCCACAGCCTATTTCTGCACTACTTGTCTATTTATATGGAATACTGCTAAGAGGTAATTCTTAAAATACCCTTGCTTTTTGCTTTTACCCCTTTTATCACAATGTTTCACAAATTGCTTTTCTTAGTCTCATTTCATGGCATGATCTTTAGGACTGTGTCATCTTTCACCCCTCCACCAACACACAAATTTGTTCATATTGCACCTGCATTACTCCACTCACCTCTATTTAACACCCATGAACTGTTGTCCTATTTATTATCTCTAACAAGTACAGCCTCCACCTGTCGCCAGAAAATAAAAGGCCACACATCTTACAATCCCCTTGCCTATCTTTCGCTCACTCTGCTTCTATTAGCTGGTGATATATCACCTAATCCAGGTCCCCCACACTCCTCACACACACATACATCAGAACACTACCGTTCTATAGCAAACCTCAAACACATCACCTGTCTACCCTCTCTTCCCAAGTCCTTTAAATGTGCCCTTTGGAATGCACGATCTGTTTGTAACAAACTTACCTCCGTTCATGATCTCTTCCTCTCAAAAAACCTCAACCTTCTGGCAATAACAGAAACATGGCTCATGCAATCAGACACTGCCTCACCTGCAGCACTTTCACATGGTGGCTTCCATCTCACCCACACCTCCAGACCTGAAGGCAGACAAGGAGGTGGGGTTGGACTACTTCTCTCCCCACAGTGCACATACACCGTTCTACCAAATGTCCCATCACTCACGTTCACATCTTTTGAAGTACATGCTATTTGCATTTTTAATCCATTCTCCCTACGTGTTGCGGTGATCTATCGTCCCCCTGGAGCACACCAACAATTTATTGAGGATTTCTCTGCATGGCTCCCTCACTTCTTATCTTCAGACATCCCCACCATCATCATGGGTGACTTCAACATCCCCATTGATAACCCACCTTCCAAAGCTGCTTCCAAACTACTCTCTCTAACATCCTCACTTGACCTCTCCCAGTGGATTGAATCATCTACTCATAAGGATGGCCACTGCCTTGATCTTGTTTTCTCTAGACTATGCTCAGTTTCTAATTTTATTAATACACCCTTCCCCCTCTCGGATCATCACCTTATCAGCTACACTCTCACCCCCACTGCTCTAACCTCTCTACTGTCTAACTCTACCAAGCCTCCTCATACTCGTAGAAATCTTAATTCTATTAATCTTCAACAATTTTCCACCTCTCTCCAACACCTTCTCTCCCCTATCTCTACATTCTCATCCCCTGAGATGGCAGTACCTCATTTTCACCTAACCTTAGCAACGGCCCTTGATCAAGTGGCTCCAGCGACACTTCATACTACACGTCGACTTCGATGTCAACCGTGGCACACCAAAGCAACACGAAATCTTCAAAAACTGTCCCGTAAAGCAGAACGTCACTGGCGTAAATCTCGAAGCTCTAATGACTTCTTCACATATACTTCTGTCTACCACTCCTATCGAAATGCTCTGGACACTGCAAAACAAACATACTTTCAATCTCTTATCTATGCTCAGGCTTCTAACCCCAAACGCCTTTTCAATACATTTAATCATCTTCTCAATCCTCCCACCCCGAACCCTCCATCTACTATCAGTGCTCAGGATCTTGCTTCCTACTTCAAGGACAAGATTGACAAGATCAGACTAGAAATGGTATCCTCCTCCTCAACAAGCCATCAGCTCATTTCCTTCCCACTACCCTCTGACACCCTTTCTTCATTTGACCCCACAAATGAAGAGGAAATTTCTACGCTCTTCTTATCTTCCTACTCTACCTCCTGTCCTCTTGATCCTATTCCCTCGCAAATTGGTAGATCCCTGTCTTCTGTGCTCATTTCACCTCTAACTCAAATCTGTAATCTCTCACTCTCTACTGGCATCTTTCCATCACTATACAAGCATGCAGTGATTACTCCTATTCTAAAAAAACAAAACTCCGACCCAAACTCTCTCTCAAATTACCGTCCCATCTCTCAGCTCCCTTGCCCCTCCAAGCTTCTAGAGAGACTTGCCTACACTCGCCTCACACGCTTTCTTTCCGCAAACAACCTGTTGGATCCTCTTCAGTCTGGCTTTTGTTCTCAACACTCCACAGAGACTGCGCTGACCAAGGTTGTTAATGATCTGATCACTGCTAAGACTGAACGCCATTACTCTCTCCTAATTCTCCTTGATCTCTCGGCTGCATTTGACACCGTTGACCACTCTCTTCTCATACAAACGCTGCAATCCCTAGGTCTTCAAGACACAGTTCTATCCTGGTTCTCATCTTACCTCTCTAATCGCTCTTTCACTGTTAATTTCTCTGGAGCCACATCTGCTCCGCTTCCCCTATCAGTTGGAGTACCACAAGGCTCGGTGCTAGGTCCTCTGCTGTTCTCTATCTATACCGCTTCTCTTGGAAATCTAATAAGTTCCTTTGGCTTTCAGTATCATCTCTATGCGGATGATACCCAAATCTATCTATCCTCTCCTGATATCTCGACATCTGTGTTGTCCCGTGTAACTGACTGTCTTTCTGCCATTTCATCTTGGATGTCCTCTCGTCAACTCAAACTTAATCTTTCTAAAACAGAGTTAATAATATTCCCACCCGCCAACAAGAGCATACCTGACATTTCTATCTCTGTTGATAACATGACCATAAATCCCACCCCACAAGCTCGCTGCCTAGGTGTAATCCTTGATTCACGCCTATCCTTTGTTCCCCACATTGACTCTATATCTAAATCATGTTACATACATCTAAAGAACATTTCCAGAATCCGCACATATCTCACACAAGACACTGCTAAAACCTTAATTCATGCACTAATCATCTCCCGCATTGACTATTGCAATTCCCTCCTTACTGGTCTTCCCAAAAACAGACTCAAACCCCTAAAATCTATTTTGCATGCTTCGGCAAGACTGATTTTCCTTGCAAATAGCTATTCCTCTGTTGAATCACTCTGTATGTCTCTACACTGGCTGCCTGTCTTCTACCGAATCCAATATAAAATACTTTTACTAACCTACAAGGCCATCAACAAAGCTGCACCAACATACATCTCCTCTCTTGTCTCAAAATATCTCCCAACTCGGCAACTCCGTTCTGCAAAAGATCTGCGTCTCTCATCCACCCTCATTACATCCTCCCATTCCCGGTTACAGGACTTTTTTCGGGCTGCACCCACTCTATGGAACTCTCTCCCTCGCACAATAAGACTCTCCTCTGTTCTACAAACTTTCAAGCGTTCTCTGAAAACCTACCTATTCAGACAAGCTTATAATATTCCTCAACCACCATCTTAACCTCACTACCTTTAGCCTGTTACACAATTTCACACAAGACAACTACCCCCGGACCAACATTGTTGTGTGACAGGATCATTTAGCTTATGAGTCACCCTACCTTTGCAGTCTGGCTGGGCCAAGATGCAAAATGTATACTTAACCTCATGTGTCAATCTCCCATTGTCCCATAGATTGTAAGCTTGCGAGCAGGGCCTTCTCACCTCTTTGTCTGTTTTACCCAGTTTGTTTATTAGTTTATTACGTTTGTCCCCAATTGTAAAGCGCTACGGAATATGTTGGCGCTATATAAATAAATGATGATGATGATGATGATGATGGGTTGCAGACCACTCCAGCTTTAATCAATTCTGGAGCAGCAGAGAATTTCTTCTCCTAAACCTTTGTGAACCACTGGTCCTTTCCGACCTCTGTTCTGGAGGTCCATGTGGTTCTTACGACCATTGATGGCAGTCGTATTTCCAGTGGTATTATTCGTCATCGTACTTCTCCTTTAACTCTTCAAGTGAGAGCCTTACATCTGGAGCAGATATCCTTTCTTGTTTTACCTTGTACAACAGTCATATTTTTTTTCTAGCTCCAACTGCAGTCCCATCATCTGGATTGGTCTTCTTTCCAGCTATTGGCATGAGGCCCTTTCTGTCTGTCAACACAAAGTTGCTCCTCTTCAATTGATCCATATCCAGGTTGTTACTTCTTCTCTTCCTATGCAATATTCAAGCTTCAAAGACATTTTCAGCAAACAACAATTCAAGACTTTGACACCTCATTGGGCATGGGACTGTTCCATTGATCTTCTTCCTGGGAAAAGCCCTCTGCGGGGACAAGTGTTTTCACTTTCCCTCCTAGAGACTCTCGCCATGGGCATTTATATCAAAGAGAATTTACAGCTTGAATTTATTAGACCTTCATCTTCACCAGGCAGGTTCTTCTTGAAGTAAAAGAACGGAACAGTTCACCCTTGCATTCATTATCTTGGCCTCACTGCTATTACCATCAAAAACTGCTACCCTTTTCCTCTCATTATGGAGTTATTTGATTACATCAAAGGAGCCTAAATCTTTACTAAACTCAATCTTTGTAGTGTGATGTTATTGCATTAGATATGCTTAATGTTTGTAGACACTCCCTTATATGTTTAAGCTTGAATCTTTAGTGATGGTCCCTAAGACCATGGGGAATGCTGGGAAGTGGGTGTGGGGCAGTGTGCAATGTACCCGGAGTCTGCAAATAGCTGAATAAAGAGCTCAGCAGTGCCCACCCATGCTTCAGTGTCCTGATGAACTGATTTACAAGTATATTAACAAAACATGGTGTCAGAAGAAGTTTTAACTGGACTGCTAGAGCTCAGAGTGTGAAAGGATCCTGCAGAAGTCTGTAAAGCTGTGACACGCAGTGTCTGAATATCTGCCTTGTGCTCTGGTCACATCAAACAGTGAGTAACTATGGATAGGCTGTCTCCTCCAGCAGGCATGCTCATGTCTGGCAACTTGTCTGAAAACTGGAAAAGATTTAAACAAAGGTTTAATATGTATCTTGCTGCTTGTGGAGCTGATGCAATGGAGGATAAAACAAAGTCATCCATCTTCCTCCATGTGATAGGAGAGGATGTGCTGGACATTTATAACAGTTTTCAGTTTGCTGAAGGGCAGAATATGGTGCTATCTTCTATAATGCAAAAGTTTGAGGATTACTTTGTGCCAAGGAAAAATGTGACATATGAAAGATATAAGTTTTTCACCTGTGATCAGAAGTCTGGAGAAGGATTTGATCAGTATGTTACAGAACTGCAATCACTCAGCAAAACCTGTGAGTTTGGTGATTTAAAGGACTCACTGATTAGAGATCGTATTGTCTGTGGAATACCTGATAATGGACTCAGAGAAAGACCTAAGACTAGACAAGGCAATGACTATGTGCAGATCTGCAGAAATGACCAGACTGCAAGCCAAACAGTTACACAAGGAATCTGATACTACTGTACATGTGGTGAAGAAAACAGAGCCAAGCAAACCACCATTCTCTAAAATGAAGCAGTCTAAAATGCAATCTAATAGGAAAATCTGCAGTAGATGTGGAAATACTCACAATCCTAAAATGTGCCCTGCTTATGGTAAAACCTGCATGAAATGTGGTGGACTTAATCACTTTGCCAAATGCTGTAGAACCAATAGTGAAACAAACAAAGTGCATGCCGTTGAACAAGCTACGTCTGAAGATTTTTTTGTGAATTGTATTGAACTTTGCAGTACAGACAAGAAAGAATGGATTGTTCCTTTAACAGTGAACGAGATTGTCATTCCCTTCAAGCTTGATACTGGTGCGCAGATAAATTTGATATCGTTTCAAGACTATAAGACTTTTAGAGTAAAACCTAAAATTCATCCAGCCAATGTGAAAGTTACAGGCTACACTGGGGAGGAAATTCCTGTAAAAGGTACATGTCTAGTGACCATGAGCTACAAAGGACAAAAGTTCAAAACATCTCTACTGATTGTGGATAAAGATGTACAACCGATTCTAGGATTAAGTTCATGTGAGAAGCTTAACTTGATAAAGAAAGTTTTCATGGTGACATCACAAGTTGAAGATGAATGAAAATCAGTGTTTACAGAATACAGAGACATGTTTGAAGGTTAAGGTTGTCTGCCTGGCGAGCATAAGATAAATCTAGACACGCAAGTTCCTCCAGTGATACACCCCTGTAGAAAAGTGCCATTTGCGCTGAGAGAAAAACTAAAACAGGAGTTAAACCGCATGGAAGCTTTGGGTGTGATACAGAAAGTTGATGAGCCTACTGAATGGGTGAGCTCCTTAGTAATTGTTGAAAAGAAAAATGGAGAATATGTCTGGATCCAAGAGATTTAAATAAGGCTATTAAAAGAGAACATTTCAAATTACCAACCAGAGATGAAATCATGTCACAATTTGCGGGAGCAAAATGGTTCAGTAAATTGGATGCATCTTCAGGATTCTGGCAAATGAAGCTAGATGAAGCCAGCTCAATGCTGTGTACATTTAATACCCCAGAAGGTCGATACAGATTCCTTCGACTACCATATGGGATATTGTCTGCTCCAGAAGTATATCAGAAAAGGATACACATGATTTTTGAACACATTCCAGGTGTTTAAACAATGATGGATGACATTATTGTCTGGGGATCTACAAAAGAAGAACATGATTCTAGACTGAGACAAGTAATGGAACTTATCAAGAAGGTGAATCTAAAGCTGAACAAGGACAAATGTGAATTTGGTGTGAAAACACTTACCTTTATGGGTGACGTGGTCTCGGAGGAAGGTGTGAAGCCTGACCCGAGGAAAATATCAGCCATAATAAACATGGAACGTCCTAGCAACAAAGACGACGTGAGAAGATTCCTAGGAATGATTACTTACTTAGGAAAGTTTATTTCTCAACTCTCCGAACAAACAGCACCTCTAAGATGGTTGTTGGACAAAAATAATGAGTGGATGTGGTCACATGAACAAGAAGAAAGTTGGCAAAACTTGAAACGGACCATCACAGAGCAACCGGTACTAAGATTCTTTGATCCTACAAAAAGAATAAGAATTTCAGCAGATGCCTCGCAATTTGGCCTAGGCTCAGTGTTGTTACAAGAACATGAGGATACATGGCAACCGGTAATCTATGCATCAAGAGCATTGACAAGTGCTGAAACAAGATATGCTCAGATAGAAAAAGAACTTCTAGCAATCACATATGCATGTGAGCGATTTCATCAATTTGTGTATGGTCAAGTGTTTACAGTGGAAACTGACCACAAGCCATTGGTAGCTATCATGGATAAATCGTTACATGACTGTTCCATTAGAATTCAACGAATGCTTATGAGACTACAGAAATATGATGTCCAATTGCTGCACTGTCCTGGTAAATACATTTACATTGCTGGCACACTTTCCCGTGCTGTGAACAAAAGTGAAGGTTCCGAAAGTCTGATGGATAAAGAGATAGACGCATATGTTAATTTGATTGTAGCTTCTCTACCTGTGTCTCTTGCAAGACAAGAACAGATAAGAAAAGAAACAGAGACAGACATCACAATGAAAGTGTTACAAGACATTATTCTGAAAGGATGGCCAGCAGAAAAAAGTGCGTGCCCACTGTTTATTCATGATTATTGGATGTACCGCACTGACCTTACGGTTGTCAATGGTATTATTTACAAAGGCAATAGAATTGTTATACCTGCACGACTAAGAAAAATTATGCTGTGCAAGATACATGAAGGCCACTTAGGAGAAGAGAAATGTAAATGGAGGGCGCGTGAAGTGATGTATTGGCCAAGAATGAACCAGGACATAGCACAGACAACAGCTACATGTGAACTGTGTCTTATGTACAGACCAAAGCAACAAGTCGAGCCGCTGAGTCCTCATGCAGTGCCAGAGAGACCATACCAGAAGGTAGGTGCAGATTTGTTTGATTGTATTGGAAAAAACGCCCATTGTCGTGACTGATTATTATTCTAATTACCCTGAGGTGCAGACTCTACCTACAACTACTAGTAAAGCCGTAATCAGTTGCATGAAGTCAATCTTTGCAAGGCATGGTGTTCCTATGGAAGTGTTCACTGACAATGGACCTCAGTTTTCCAGCACTGAATTTAGACAATTTGCTGAAGAGTGGGAATTTGTCCATACAACATCGAGTCCCCACTATCCACAGTCAAATGGGTTGGTGGAAAGTTCAGTAAAAACTGTAAAGAGTCTAATGAAAAAAGCACAAGACGGCAAAGAAGATTTCTACAAAAGTCTTTTAATCTACCGCAGTACACCTCTACAGAATGGACTCTCTCCTGCACAAATGCTGATGGGAAGGAGGATTAGAGCAAATCTTCCGATAATTGATGAACTGCTTAATACGCATAACTCAGCATTGGTGAGACTGAGTAAGGTACGTCAACAGGAGAAACAGAAACTGTACCATGATAGGCGAGCAAAAAGCTTATCTGATCTAAGATCAGGTGACCAAGTCCGTCTCCGAGATCATGAGAAAGGCATTTGGATGCAGAAAGGTATTGTGCAAGCACAAGTAGCACCAAGGTCTTATATTGTACATACAGATCATGGAACAGAAGTAAGAAGAAATCGGGTCGATTTAAGATCTCAACCCAACCATAGTGATGGCAACACGACTGAAGAATACCCTTCATCTGACATGGATGGCAACACGACTGAAGAATACCCTTCATCTGACATGTATGATGGACTTGATAATGGTGAACAAACCATGATGGAAGAAAGGTCCAACATGGTTGACGAAACACAGACTTTGTGTGAAAGACCCATAAGAGAAATACGCAGACCTGAGAGACTCATTGAAACGTGTTAGATGATGTTCTTAATGCTATATCGTTGAATTGTTATACTGAAGGATACAGGGCTTATCTTTAAAGAAAAGAAGATGTGATGTTATTGCATTAGATATGCTTAATGTTTGTAGATACTCCCTTATATGTTTAAGCTTGAATCTTTAGTGATGGTCCCTAAGACCATGGGGAATGCTGGGAAGTGGGTGTGGGGCAGTGTGCAATGTACCCGGAGTCTGCAAATAGCTGAATAAAGAGCTCAGCAGTGCCCACCCATGCTTCAGTGTCCTGATGAACTGATTTACAAGTATATTAACAAAACATGTAGTGCCTACAATTTGATTTGTATCCGAAAGAGGGATAGGTGGAAAACAGAGTTTAATTCTAGAGATGGCCACTACGAGCATTTAGTGATGCCCTTCAGCCTCTGTAATGCTCCAGCAGTTTTACGGAGCTTTGCTAATGAAATCCTCAGAGATCTACTTTATTCCTGTGTGGTTGTCTATTTGGATGACATTTTGATTTTTTCTAAAGATCTCGTGCCTGATTCATTAAGTTAAGCAAAAAAATTGAGTACGTTTTCCTACTCAAGTTTTTTGGACAAAACCATGTTGCAATACATGGGGTGCAAATTAGTTTATTACTTTGCACACACAGAAAATACTGGCTGTTTTTTCATGTAGCACACAAATACTTGATAGTTTATTTGTACACTGAAATTTAAAGCCAATCTAGGACATGCCCTACCCCAAATATAAATCTGTTATCACATTTTAAATTTACCTCCCCTCCAATGTAACATGGTTTTGCCTTACTCACTTAACTTTCCTTAATGAATCAGGCCTCTTGTGTCTCACCGCCTTCAAGTCTCAGAGGTTCTGTCTCAGCTACACAAACATCAACTCTACTGTAAACTAGAAAAGTGTTTATTCGGTCTACAATTGGATCCAGAAAAAGTTTGTACCATTCTGGGATATCCATAACTCAAGAGCTTCAAAGCTATCTAACAATTTCTACGCATTGAGAATTACTACACAAAATTTATTCGGGGATACACCACACTAGTCGGTCCCATCATGTCCCTCACTCATAAGGGTGCAGATGATAGTAATTAGACTGCAGCCGCTTCTAAAGCTTTTCTCTCCCTCCTAGTGGCATTCTCTTCAGCTCCTGGCCTCAAACAACCAGACACTACTATGCCTTTCTTTTGGAAGTTGATGTCTCTTCAGTTGGATTAGGAGCCGTTCTTTCTCAGAGATCTTGCCCCCTTGTGGTTTCTTTCTTAAAAACTCCTTCAAGAAATTATACAATTGGCAATAAGGAACTTCTGGCCATTAAACTTGCCCTTGCTGAATGGAGATATCTTCTTGAAGGTTCTCACATTCCTGTAATCATCTTTACTGATCATAAAAATGTGCTGCATCTGCTCAATGTTTGAACCCTCGCCAACTCTGCTTGTCCCTGTTTTTCTCTGGATTTGATCTTCATAATACCTTTAGACCAGGAGATATGAACAAGAAAGCTGATGCTCTCTCTCGAAACAACATTTTTCACGAGTCTTCTTCTTCTATTCCTTTTTTCACTGTATGTACTTCATCCATTAGTTCTTAACTTTTCTTCCTTACCTCTTATGGAAGTTCCTGCAGTCAATTTTTTGTGTCAGGATTTTTCTAATGTTTGGTCTAATATAATTAAAAATCTCAAGAAATCTTCAAACGCTACAAACCCTGGTATTCTATATCTGTTACTTTTTAAATTATCCTTGTATCCTGGCCTTCTAAATCTGGTCTCTCCTTGTTGGTTAACAAGTTCTTGTCCTGTCTGTCTTGCCTGGTACCCATCTGGAGAACCGCGACCTGCATGGTGTAAGCAGCAAATACCTAACATCCTTGCGAAAACCTTCACCACGTTAGACTGCACGCCTCCATTGTGGGTGGAGCAAAACCAGGCAGAATGTAAGAATCCCACCATTCCTGTGTGTTTAATGATAACCATCATGTATAGGGTTTATCCATTAGGGTTAGTGCTCAGGAGGAATCATCTAGAGTACAATAGATTGTTGTTTCTGGGATCCTATAAACTAAAGTGCAACTCCATGACCAGTTTACTAGTGACCGGAAAACTTTAACATTTTAAAGAAGTTGCAGGTTAAATTTTAAGTTCAGACCATGTTCCTCAGGATGTGAACAACAAATGGATTGTATTTCACTACTCCAGGATGTTTCTCAAACTTGGACATTTAGTCTAGAGCCCAACCACAGTCCATTTAAATTGGTGGTTTTTATAGATGATCCTGACTGAGTCATCTCAGTAGAAAATGACCTCCGTTCCTCGAGACAAGGCCGCAGGACTCTTAAACACTATTGTGCTGACATCCATTCACTGAATTGAAAAAACTCAGTACTTAGGAGTCCCGTTTAGGTGAGTCTGAGCAGATGAAAGATTTCTGTTACAGTATCCAGCTACAGATAGTTTGGAGACTTTAATTTAGTTAGCTATCAAAATCGATAGACGCATAATAGGCAAGAAACTTAAGTGTGAGTCTTACTCCACTACATCCTAATACCATTCCACTGCCATGGAGCTCAAGCAGACTGGGGATTTCCAGTTGCTGTCTGACAAAAAATAGGCAAAGTCACTATGCTCATTCCTGCCTTAAGAGACAACAGGGCCTAGGTGTGTACCAGGAAGCTCATCTAACTCCAAGGGTATTTCCTTACACACAGAACACATTGTTAGTGTTTATCCAGTTAACAATTGGAGAATTGCTTGCTGACAATCTTGCTTTCATTTATAGTGGTTCAGTTTACCCATTGATTTTGGTTTCGAAATATTTGAGTTGGATGGTAGCCCACTTTCTGGGGGTTCTATTGGTTTTTATACTCCTCCAGTTATGCTTAATATTGGTTCATTGCATAAGGACACTATCTCTTTTTTCCCTCAAACACAATCTCTCACTTTACTGTTGTTCTGGGATATAACCATAATCCTGAGATAGTAGGATGGGGTGAGGAGTGTAAGAATGTATATTTATCATAGTCTATCCTGCTGGCTACTACATGTATTAAGAATGTTCCTGTACAATATGGTGAATATAATGATGCATTTTGCAAAACATCTGCAGATAGGTTGCCTCTGGGTTGATACTGTGACTTTTTCATTATATAATCCAGAGTCTCAAGTCATGGAAACCTACATAAAGGATAATTTTGAAAAAAAGGTTTATTAGACCACTAACTTCCCTGGTGGGGGCTGGATTTTTTCTTTTTGTGAGAAAAAAAAAGATGGGGAATTGCTCCCATGTATTGACTATAGGGGGCATAACCAAATCACCATTAAAAACAAATATCTTCTTCCATTATCTCAGATCTCTTTTGGGGAGCTACAGTATTCTCTAAAATTGACCTCAGTGGAGGCTATAATTTGGTGAGGCCATTAAGGCTACCTAGTGATGCCTTTTGCACTATTTAATGCCACAGCTGTCTTTCAGGATTTTGTGAACAAGATTTTTAGAGAATATTTGGCAAATTCCCAGTGGTTTACTTGGATGACATCCTCATCTGTTATTGCTCTCTTGAGGAACATTGGGGCAGCATGGTGGCTAAGTGGTTAGCACTTCTGCCTCACAGTGCTGAGTCATGAGTCATGAGTTCAATTCCAGACCATGACCTTATCTGTGTGGAGTTTGTATGTTCTCCCCGTGTTTGCGTGGGTTTCCTCCGGGTGCTCCGGTTTCCTCCCACACTCATAAAACACATACTAGTAGGTTAATTGGCTGCTATCAAATTGACCCTAGTGTGTGTGTATGTGTGTGTGTATGTTAGGGAATGTAGACTGTAAGCTCCAATGGGGCAGGGACTGATGTGAGCGAGTTCTCTGTACAGTGCTACGGAATTAGTGGCGCTATATAAATAAATGGTGATGAATGGTGATGAACATCATGATCAGTTAATAAATGGTACTGAAAAAAAGGAATATCAGTTTTATGCGAATGCGAATTTGAAGTGAATAAGGTGGATAAGGTGTCTTTTCTGCATTATATTATGTTCTCCCAGTGGGTCATGTATGGATCCAGCTAAGGTTCAAGCTATTATTGATTGGACATTGCCCTGCAATCTCAAAGATATACAGAGTTTTTTGGGTTTCTCTAATTAATAAATACATTTTATTAGTTCATTTTCCACTATTATGGGCCCCATCACTGCCATAACTAAAAGTGAGCTGATCCATCTGTATGGGCTTCTGCAACTTTGACAATTTTTAATCCTGGTACCAGTTTAGCATTTGTTGTTGAGTTGGATACTCAAGAAGTGGGGGGTGGGGCTGCGGTTGTGTTGTCTCTGAATATCAGAACCATTGGTGAATTACATCCTTGTGCATTCTGCAGAAAATGTACATCTGCAGAGATGAATGATTATGTAGGTAACATGGAATTAGAATTTTTGAAAATGAGGCACTGCCTGGAAGGAGGGATCTATCCTATCATGGTGTAACTGATTACAAAACCTACAATATATTAAGGCAGCTAAAACAATGAATTTCTCAGTTTGATTTCACAATCTCTTTTACACCAAGATGTCAAAGAATACCAAGGCCGAATCCGTATCCCATAGATTTTGTTTACATGCTAAGGTTTTAGAAAGTGTACCTATCTTTCCTATATCATGTATTGTATCTGCTTTAACTCAAGATTTGTCTGGTCTTTTGCTTACCGTCAAGAAACATGCTCCAGCAGAGACCCTTGATAACCGATTATTTGTAACTGAGAACCTTATACAGGCTGTCTTAAATGAGGTTCATGATAGTAAGATTTCAGGTCACCTTGTCATCAATAAGACCACTGACCTTCTCTCGCTCTCTCTAGAAATGTGGTGGCTGTCAATTAAGAAAGACTCAAGTAAATATGTTGCTGACAAACAGGACAGCTTATGCTTTTGCCTGTGCCCACAAGATCTTGGATGCATCTGTCTATGGACTGTATTGTAGACCTACCTCCCTCTAAAGAATATAATACTATATGGCTTATTGTGGACCGTTTCAGTAACATGAGTCACATGGTAACCTCATTGGCTAATACATTAACCTGTGTTCGCCCAGAATGTGTTGAGACTTCAGTGCATTCCTGTTAACATAGTGTGTGACAGAGACTCTTGGGGGCATATTCAATTCCGATGCCGATCCGCGGGATCGCGCCGGAACGTCCGCGAACCTAATCCGCGGTACCGCAATAACGTGGATTTTCATTCGCAGACCATAGGGCTGCGTACGAAAATCCGCGTTATTGTGATACCATATTACCGGCAGTAGTGCGCATTTTCCGCGGTAACGCACGTTACTGCGGATCGGATCGGAATTGAATATGCCCCTTAGTTTGTATTTAAGTTTTGGAGAGCTTTTTGTATCAGCTTGTTATTGACCCATCTTTCTCGTCTGCCAATCACCGACAAACAAAAGTGCAAACAGAACAAATCAGTGAAACCCTTTAAAACCTCAGGTGTTTTGTCTCTGATTTACAGGACAATTGGTTTGAGTTCCTACAATGGGAAGTGTTTGCTCGTAATAATGTGGCTCATTCTTCAACTAAGGTCTCTCCATTTTTGTGTGTGTATGGGTATCATCCAAAGTATTGCAAATTTTCCCTTTTTTAGATGTTCCAGAGGTGGGTTGTCTGTCCAAAAGATAATTTGGAGGAAGGTGCATTCTACTTTGAACCAATCTGTCTCTTAGTTTAAGAAATGTGCTGATCAGGACAGAAGTGCAGCCTTTAAGTTCAAAGTAGGAGATATAGTGTGATTGTCTGCTGCCAAACTGGGACCTAGATATATTATTACGTTTAATATCTCTAAGATTATCAATCCTGCGGGCTATACAATTACTTCTCTCTATGAGAATACTTACATCGTTCCATATTTCCCTGCTGCAACCTGTGATTAGCTCGTGGTGGAATACATTATACTTCCAGGAATAGTTAAAGGGTTACATACAGTATTGCAGGCATAAATTAGGGAGAATCAGATATAAGGTTATTACAGGGAAAATCAGTTACAGGATTCCATCATAGAAATGTAGGGTATTGATGAGTTAAGCATAATAATACTTAATGGAAAGTAGTGGTGAATTTTTGAAAATAGTTATTGTATAGTTACTGCAGAGAAGAAATACCTGTAATCAGAATATACAGGGAAACCTGCTGAAGAGATCCTGGTAGCAGGAAAGTGTGCTGTGGTGCTGTGGTCAGAGAGAGCAAGTGGACTTGAAAAAGACACAAAACCATACCTCCCATCTCTCTTTGCGACCATGTGTGGGCAGTGACAGATGTGATGAGAAGACACACCTTGCCATGCATGTCCTATAGGTATGAACCGGTTGGAGTGTTTACATATGTGCAGACCACTCAGTTTTCAACTGCATTTACACAAGTTACACGCAATGATATCTATAAAGCAGTATTCAAAATAATGCACCGCATTCAAAACAAGTTAATCACAAATATGTACGATCTCATTTGGTACAATGGTTTTTATATTCACATCCATTTACACATTACATTTACGCATTTAACGTGCATTAAAAATGCAATTTAAAGCCAGTGTGTATTTATCCTTACATACTTATTTCTGAACAAGTTAACCCGTGCATGATACTCATGCATTCTAGTCAAATCAAGCTACTTAAGGTGTTAAAAAAGGTTCTTGTCATGCATTTGGGCCTAGCCCAGGCCTCCTCAGGGGAAGAGCGTTACTTCCCGACGTAAGCGCCCTTTTTTAACGTGGTTTTGTCCACATGTCACCACCTCATCATTCTTCTCCATCACCTCATCCTTCATCTTCATCGCCACATCCTTAATCTCCAACGTCTTACTGTTCTAAAACCTCTCGATACACAACGTTTCTGCTAAACACCTTATCGCTGTGCTCAATCAGTCTTCCTTGAAGGGCAGTATTCATAACCTGCACTTTCACATCACTGCTTCTCCATACTTGTGAAAATGCGACATACAATTGTCCATGACAAAACACAGGCTCTGGTAAATAAATACCCACACGGTCAAGAGTTTGAGCCCTCAACTGGTAAATTTAGCCTTTACTACCCCTCCCACGGGGGGAAGGGGGGATGATGGAAGTTAACTGACTTCACTATTATAATTTTTTTGTCAAATAATGGCAGTATACCAAATTTCAGGTCAATTGGATGAGCCCTTTCTGAGAAAATATTTTTTTCCACACACACACTAACACACGCCGCTAGGCTTATATATATTAGCTATTATAAAAATACTTTTCATATTCTTATATAAACCTTCAATTTGAATAAATATTTATTATTAAAAAGTAACTAAAAAAGCAGAAGAGTGCATAATAACATCATACTGGAAATTAGAGATGTTCACTGACCCCCGTGTTCTGCTTTTGGTTTTGGATCTGGATTTTTTTTTGCTAAAATCATATAATTTTGCTCCTTTTTTTTCCTACATTATTATTAACCTCAATAACACTAATTTCAAGTCATTTGCAGTCAATTTTGACCATCTCACAGGTCACAATATTATTTTCATACACTTTCGCACAAAGACTGCAGTGACCTGGCTGGATGGTAAGCGACAGTGCAATGGCACACACGGTAGTTCATAGCACATCAAGGAAACATTGCCACGCAGCAGTGGCTGAAAAGAAAAGTGGTGCAAGATGGAATTGTTCTTGGGACCTCCCAAACACCCTTATGTAAGATATTGAAAAGGACATGTACACTATAACAAATCAAGCACTCAAGCGACAAGCAGTGCCACTTTTGTGGCTGAAGTGCTTGGTTTGTTTGGGCCCCCACAAAAACAAGCTAACAATAGCTTAGCTGCCTTAAGCCTAACAATGCTGTCAATTAAATCTACATAATTAAACCATGTCTGATCATGCTGCATGTTTAATCTCCTTCTTCTCTGTGGATACCTCCCTGTCATCCCTGAAGAACTGCCAAACTTATGTAGACACAGGAATGGATATATCACAAGGGGGATGTTCAGGCAATGTCCTCTTATAATCCAGTGATTCTGGTATGCCAATAGAAATACGGCAGATGCGTGTTCCGGATACACCCATGTAGAAACATACAGCAGAATCGGGCCTACCTACTTTACAAATTGACTTCATCATGGAAGGTATCTCCCACATTCTCCACCACAACTGCTTTTGGTCGGAGGGGCAGTTCTACAGACAGGTTCGCGGAACTGCTATGGGCACTAAATTTGCGCCCAGTTACGCAAACCTGTTCGTGGCTGCATGGGAAAATGACACAATTTAGAAAAACAATCCTTACACTAAGCACATTCTGTTTTGGCGTCGATACATAGATGACGTTCTATTTATTTGGACAGGTCCCAAAAGTGACCTAGATTCCTTCCTAGAATTCATCAATCATAACCACCTCAACCTACACTTCACGGCCAATACCAACGACAAAGTGATCCAATTTTTGGACCTTGAAATATACATTGAAAATGCCCAAATAGAGACGAGAACCCACTGTAAAGTAGTTGATTCCAACTCGTTCATCCCCTTCACCAGTAACCATCACAAAAATTGGATCTGCAATATCCCTAAGGGTCAGTTCACGAGAATACAATGAAATTGCTCAAAACTTGATCAATTTGAGATACAAGCCAATACCCTTAAAGATCGGTTCCTTGAAAGAAACTACTCACCTCATCTACTAGACAAGGCTTTCACATCTGTTAAGGACACTGATAGGGAGATTATCCTTGCTAACAATGACAAACAATCAAAACCCATTCCAATTCCCTTTGTCACCAAATTCAGCAGTGATTCAAAGAAAATTGAGCGCATCATCCATAAACACTGGAACATACTCTTGAGCGATACTGCATTAAGAGACATTCTCCCACCAAAACCTAGATTCATCTACACTAAAGCCAACAATCTAAGAATGCAACTTGTCAATAACACCATTCCCCCTGAGACTGCCCCTTCGACATGTACTTAGCTTAAGGAAAATGAAAAAAGCTTTTACCACTGCCCTCATTATTGTGCATGTAAAACTATCCGCATTCAAAGCACTAAACCGATTAGTTCATTTAAATCAAATGTCTCTGGAGAAGAGTTCTCCTTTAACAGTACAGTCACCTGTGACACCATAGGGGTTATCTACCTTTTACAGTGCCCCTGTGGCCTTCAATATATCGGGAGGACCATCAGGAAACTCAGGGTCAGAATTTCAGAACATCAGAGAAATATTAAAAAAGGTCTTAATACACATAGTGTCTCAGCTTACTTTGCAACACATCATTCACAGGACCCCTCTCTGCTCCAATTCATAGCCATTAGGAAAATTGTCAAGCCCTGGAGGGGTGGCAATTTTGTCAAACTGATTTCCCAGAAAGAGTCAGAATGGATTTACAGCATGAGGTCTCTAGCCCAACAGGGCCTCAATATTGACTTTGAGCTGGATCAATTTCTCTGAGTATCCATACCATTCTATACATCATTTTATTTTTGCCACTTTATATTTGGTCGCCAGGTCTTTTATTTTTCACTCTGTGCGTTCCCCTATCTCCAGCACACTTGCTATGTGCATTGGACCCTGTTCATTGGCCCCTGTGGCTTTCAATCATTACCCTTTGCCCTCCCACTGGTGCCTCTGAGTCTCTCTGCCCACTACATCCTGATTAGCTCACTATGTTTGGCCTACACAGCTGTAACCTATGGGAGCGATGGGCAAATCCACCTATCAGAGAGAGGGGTGCTCTTTATAAACTTTCATTGCTCCAGCAAGGATCAATACTACTATCCCTGAAGAAGCCATACTGGCGAAACACGTTGGGTTATCACGCTTTATATATCTTCTACCATTTCTCTTCTCTATGGAACCTGCTTGCTGCACCATGGAAAAAGACCAACATCACTTTAAACGCATGCGCATTTGGAGGAAGTCGTGGCCACGACACCACCGCTTCATCGTTACCTCAAGGCACCCACCGCTACACCACCTGGGAATCGATGGACGTTACAGATTAGACGGGATACTTTCTCTACTCCCTAAAGGGTAAGTCCCGCTACATCATCTACGCATCTGCCGTATTCCTATTGGTATACCAGAATCACTGGATTATAAGAGGACATTGCCCCTTGTGATATATTTAGGGGACGCATCTGGCTGTATCATCTCTATTTTCCGCTCGGCCTCTGATACTCTCAGGACTATTAGGTGTAAGGAGTTTCTACGCCTATTGACTGTATCGCCACCATTGTATAGGTGTATGGAGTCTCTACACCTCATTGACTAAATCTTTACTATTTTTCAAATGCCATACCTATGCACCTGGCGGTTAGGTTACTGCTTTACTGATTGATCATTGTTACCCGTGTTACTCCTGTATTTTTCCTATTTTTTCTTTATACCTGCACCTACCACTTACCATTCGTTGTTTTGACAATAAGATATTTACCTGTATCCATTGCTGCAGTATAAATAAGCAATAAATATTGCTGTCCTCAGTTGTGTCTATACATATGTGTATTTCTAGACCATCAGCACTTTACCTAGAGGGCTATTTCATGCTTAGCCATTGACTTTTGGAGTGGTATCCATTACACCATTACTCCATATATGCACCACTACCTTTTGATTTATACTCTCTCTGCGCCTAGGGGGCTTATCTATATCTATCAGTTTCACTGTATCTGCCATGTGCTCAGGGTGATGGCGATCTCCTCGTTATCATCTTCCAAAGTCTAGTCTGCAGAGGCCAGTGACACACTCATTTGTTTTCTCAGGTCTGTTAGCTGTTCTTTAAACTTTAAAATGTATTGTCCTGCCTCAGGGCCTCCTCTGCATTATTCTTCTGAAGCGCAGTGTATCTCTCGTGTACAACCTCTCTTAAATCCGGGATTTCATCCGGTGGGTCATGTTTTAACTTAAGTACGGCCTCCTCAACTGCGTCTATATATTGGTTTAAATCTCTGTTCAATGCAGCGTATTCCAACATGACAGATTCCATGCTGCCCACATGTTCCGTGTCACAAGCTGTCTGAAGCGGATCTATTGCCACTCCAATAGTAATATCCATTCCTGTGTCTACATAAGTTTGGCAGTTCTTCAGGGATGACAGTGTCACTCACTGGACTATGAGTGCCTCTAGTTTTAGACATGGGTCTCTCTCTCTCTTGCCGGCGCCTGTCTTGCGCCGCGGTCGTCCGCCATTTTGACCAAAGGATTGCGCATGTGCAAGACCCACAGACGGTTATAACCTTGTTCCTAGTCTCATTGGATAATTAATCACCTCTCACTATTTAAGGCACCTGTTGCCCTACTACCTTTGCCTGTTCTTGATCCTCATTCCATTGAGACACCGAGGAGTTTCCTGTTCCTGCTTGTGCTATCTGATTGCTGTGGACGCTACCTGCACTAGACAAGTTCTTCTCTCCACATCAGTGGTAATGCCTGCCAGCCGCAGACCGCTCCATGCTACCTTGTATCGTATCTGCACCTGGACAAGTCTTCTCTCCACATCAGTGGCAATACCTGCCAGCCGCAGACTGCTCCATGCTACCTTGTATCGTATCTGCACCTGAACAAGTCTTCTCTCCACATCAGTGGTAATACCTGCCAGCCGCAGACCGCTCCATGCTACATTGTATCTTACCTGCACCTGGACAAGTCTTCTCTCCACATCAGTGGTAATACATGCCAGCCGCAGACCGCTTCAGGCTACGTTGTACTCTACCTATCTCTGGACAAATCTTTACTTCATGCCAGTGGTAACACCTGTCAGGAGCAGCTTACTCTACTACTTTGCATGTTACCTATTTTTGGGACTAAAGTCTATGGTTTCTCGGGAGTATAGCTGCGAGTCACTGACTCTCCTATTACATTGTTGATTGACTGTTTGCATAGACTTTCTCCAGTTGTCAAGTATTTGCCTGCTGTATGCTACCTGCGTGCTAAGCACTTTGGAACTCTCTTCTCCTTTTATCACTACTCATCATTCTGCCGTGCTACCATTGTTTCCACTGCTCAGAGACTATGCATATATATCATTGACATTCCTTCTTCCATCCAGTTTGTATAGTTCCGTATATTCACCACACTCCCCAGAGGGCCGCGACCTGTACAGTGGCAGCCGCTAAAACCATACTTCCTTGCGGGAGTTCCTGGAGAAGACCAGCCACTGTGTTAGACTTCGCGCCTCTGGTGAGTAAAGCTACACCTGGTGAATTCTGGGTAAAACTCCTAGTGCCCGTGACAGACAGGGAGGTATCCACAGAGAAGAAGGAGATTAAACATGCAGCACGTTCAGACATGGTTTAAATATGTAGAGTTAATTGACAGCATTGTTAGGCTTAAGGCAGCTAAGCTATTGTTCAGTGCCGTAGCGAGGGTGGTGCGGGCGGTCCTGTTGACCCGGGCGCAAGGCTAAGGGGGCGCAGCAGCCGCCCGCTACCTGCCTTCCTACCGTTAGCCCTAAGAGAGAGAGACATTTACTTACAACAGTTTGACGCTTCAGCCCTTCAGTCCGTCCCGCAGTGGAACGCATGACAGGAAGTTCGGCATTTGGAATGCAAGTTTGCGTTCCAAATGCCGAACTTCCTGCAGGACGGACTTAAGGGCTGAAGCGTCAAAGTGTTGTAAGTAACTTTCTCTCTCTCTCCCTCCCTCCCTCCCTCCTAGAAAGCAGGTATCTCTGAACTAGAATAAACATGTGAACTGAGATGAACGTATTTTAAACGCGCTGCTTGTTATTTTGGATCTTTTTGACAAAAAAAGTCTGTGAAACACAATTTTGCGTTCGACATACCACAAAGGACTCCAGACTGTCATTCCAGGTCTACCTAGAGCTCTCGTTACTGGCATGCTCTCCCAGCAGTACTACCAGTCAAGTGACAAAAGGTAACAAAAATCGTGTTTTAAAGTACAGTGGCAACATTTGATGCTGGTTTTCTAAAGATGGAGCAGTATGAGATTCACAGAGAGTAATATGTTCTAGAAATGTCAACTGTACAACAACAGAATCTGAGCATATATATATATATATATATATATATAGAGAGAGAGAGAGAGAGAATTCTTTCAGTAAAGTGCTAGCCACACCCACATTAGGATGGCCACACCCACTTGTCACATTCCACTCCCACTTAGATGGGGGGCGCTGGTGCCCTGTCTCGCACAGGGCACCAAAATTTCTAGTTACGGCACTGCTATTGTTAGCTTGTTTTTTGTGGGGGCCCAAACAAACCAAGCACTTCAGGTTACTGCTTTACTGCTTGATCATTGTTACCCGTGTTACTCCTGTATTTTTCCTATTTTTTCTTTATACCTGCACCTACCACTTACTATTCGTTGTTTTGACAATAAGATATTTACCTGTATCCATTGCTGCAGTATAAATAAGCAATAAATATTGCTGTCCTCAGTTGTGTCTATACATATGTGTATTTCTAGACCATCAGCACTTTACCTAGAGGGCTATTTCATGCTTAGCCATTGACTTTTGGGTGGTATCCATTACACCATTACTCCATATACGCACCACTACCTTTTGATTTATACTCTCTCTGTGCCTAGGGGGTCCTACCTATATCTATCAGCTCTACATCAGGGGTTAGGGGTTACCCCTTTGCTCCCTGTTCCCCCGGCAGCAACTTTCTTCCTTTATACACTTCTCCTATTAGGGAGCGTGGAAGCCAATTTTTTTTTCTACGATGCAATAAAACTGAGCATTTATGGTTCATTTGATCGCTCCACCCGTTCCTTGAATAACTGTGGTAATTCTACAGCTAATACATGGACAGAGTGAATTGGTCAGTCATGTACAAGGAGCCCCTCAAAGGTGACAAAGATATCCCCACCATGCTGCGAGCATTCTTTGTCTGCAACAGCATCCGCAGTACTCTTATTGAAAAGAACATTTGCTCTGCTGGGAAGTCCATGTCTCGCTTTTTCCTCCTGCCTCTTTAGAGGACCCTTGGTTAGTACAAGTGGGACAGCTCCTTCCCTTACAATGTTGGACAATTTGTGAGGGAGCGCCATCTGGAGGGACTTAAACCAGACTTGTAGAAGCCAAAAGCTGTCCACAAGCTCATCGGAGCTAAATACATTATGGAGTCTGTTCCAGGGCTCCCTGCTTCAACAACAAAACACGTGTGGGAGAATGTGGCCTCTAAGAGGCTGACTAACAGACACAAAGACATTGCATGTATGGCTATCCAGGGGGGTCTGCCTCTCAGGACATTTACGCACTCCCGGAACCTGTGCCAATATGTCCACTGTCCCTTCTGCATCACCAGAAGGGAAACAGCACAGTGTATTTTTTGGGACTGCCACACTATGCAGGAACTGTTGGATGCCTTGAAACATGAACTTAAGGACAGTGTGCCCAGAACTTTCCTCTCATACCAATCTGTATTTTATGGATTATTTCCTGGTATTGGAGCAATTCAGGAGGCCTGGTGCATTATCAACTGCTTTAAGGATGCTATTTGGCCTGCCAGGAATCACCTCATCTTGAAAAGAGAGAAGATGACCATCCAGGACTGTCGCAGGCTGATCCACAGCCTGCTAATAGACTATAACACATTTGACAGTCCTGAGGAGGAGGAATATGATTGATTTTCTGTCTCCCTCTTCTCCTTCTTCCCCTATATGTCTGTTTATTCAATAAAATCTTGGGCTTGTGTCCCCTCCTCCCTTACCCCCTCCAACCCATTCCCCCCTCACTGTTTGAAGTTTTGTTGAATGTCTTGCATTAATTTATGCACCCTTCTCTACATTTGTGTCTGTCTTAATAAAGCTTCGGTCTTCTGTGTACTGCTGTGATTCCATTTTGATAACACAGTACAATGTGACTGCAGATTTAGACCAAGTGCCAACTACCAGCCCTATTATTTCTATTTTAGCAATGACAATTAGCAATGGAGCAATGGACTTCTCCTGTTTGTGTGTTAGATATATAATACAGTACAATGTGACTGCAAATTTAGAAGACCAAGCTTGCCAGCCCTATTATTTCTATTTGAGCAACGATAATTAGCAATGGTGCTCTCCTGAATGTCACGGGAGACTTTGAAGAACACTGCTACCCCTCCTCTTTCTTTTCTACCTATGACGCTGCCCAACTGCACTAGAGACTGCCAAGAACTGTGTTACCTCTTCTGTGTCCCTCTGAAATGGTGCTGGATCGCCGTGGAGGGCGGTACTTATAGAATCCAAAACTCGTGAGATCTGACGACATAACAATGACGTTTTGCCTCGTTTTCAATTCCGAGGCCGCACTAAAGTACCGAGCTGACTCAGCACGGTATTCGGATCTGCTAACTTCAGGTGTGTTTGGTTCTCGGGGAACCGAGCCTGAGCATCTCTCTACTGGTAATACATATTGTGGTGAAATGAGGGTTAAACTTGCCCAACCATTGTGGCCAGGATACTTTTTAACAGTTCCCTGGATATTCTCATGGTTAAGCAGAAGTGGGTACTGAGAATGTTCAAATAAAGTTTAAGCTCATTGAGACCCCCTCCTCCAGATAGCCGAATCAAGCCTTCCCCTAAGTATATACAGTGGCTTGCAAATGTATCCAACCCCCTAAAAGCCAGCAAATCTGTCTGTATCATAAATGACACTTATACAAATTAATCCTAGACCATAGTTTTATTGCAAACCAGTATGCTCCTAATTCTTTATATTTCTGCAGGTTTTTTTTTTCTTAAATATAAAAACTGAAAGTGCTGCTTATATAAGTATTCAATCCCATGCAGACTAGTACTTGGTAGAACCACTTTTTGCTGCATTAACAGTTTTAGGTCTCGTGGCAATTATGTATTGCGTCTAATCACAATTTGCTACTTTTAACCTGAAAATTCATATATGACAATGTGTATAATGTATGTAACATTGTAATTTAAAGTGTGCTTTGCTGACTGACACCAGTGACCTATGCAAGTGTCAAGAGTCTTTTGAAAGTAACAAGGCTAGACAGTTAATATCTCTGAGACGCTCCAGAGTTGTGTAAATAGTCCGGCCATATATCTCAGGTTTACATAACTCACTTGGAAAGCCCTGTGTCATTCTGGGAGTCAACCTGCCCTGACATTGAACAAGCTTATTTCCAAAGTGGGGGAGAGAACATTGTAAAAAGTTAAATCCATTGCATGACTTGATATTGTTGTTCATTTTTCTGAGGAGACCTAAGTCTAGGTTGAAGTGTGCAATCCTTCGCAAAGTGTACACCAAGTCGTAATCTAGTAAGTGTCACAGAATTTCAAAGATGGTCGCTAACCGGGAATAGCGCAACTGAACAGGGAGGCGCGGAGTCTAACGTACCCCCGGTATTCACCAGGGACCCCCGCAAGGGAGTTTGGGCTTAGCTGCATAGGGTGTCACGGGCACTAGGAGTCTTTACCCAGGGATCACCAGGTGATAGGCTTACCAGAGCAGTATAGATGGTAATATGGTACTCTGGTAGCAGGGTGATCACGGAACAGGAAATAGTAGATGATAGAGATGCTCAGGAAAGTCTATGACTAGCAGCACTGGTAATATGGATGTAGTAATACACGAGGAACTGTATGGACAAAGGACACGTGAGGGTAGTCAGTGGTCTGCGGTAGCAAGTTGTACCACTGCTATAGTGAGGAGGAATGTCCAACAGAAACGAGGAGGTGATGAGAGTCAGCGGTCTGCGGATAGCAAGTTGTACCGCTGTCTGAGTGAAGGAATGAAATCCAAGTGGAGGTATCCGGGGAGTCAGTGGTCTGCGTTAGCAAGTTGTACCACTGCTATGTGAGAGGATACTGGAACAGGTGACACAGGAAACAGGGATCAGTGGTCTGCCTCTAGCAAGTTGTACCACTGAATATATATGTGAGGAGGAGCACGGGGAGAGACTGCAATACAGGGGATACACGGGCACCTTAAACTTGATCCACAATAACATGCACAATATATTAATGACTGAACAGCACTGCAATAATAGAAAGTCACTTGAGGTAATCCGGCACAAGATAACACAGTCAATGATGGCAATAGTCTCAGCGGATAGTAAACTCCAGAGGAGAACAAACTCAGTCCAGCAAGATATGCAATACACCAGCACAGTCAATGAGAAGTATGCATACCGTGGTTCAGAAGCAGGCTGTCAGACAGGAGTGCAGAGATACCTGAACGGCTGGAGGCCGGCAGGATGCGAAGTCCCTGGAGGGGTGAAGCGGTAATCAAGTAGGTGCAGCGCACAGGTAGGTAGACCAGCAGGGGAACAAATACTCAGGAAGCAGTAGTATGTAGGACTGGACTCCTGGAGGACCCTGAAGAGTAGCGATGATCTAGATGAGATGAAAACAGTGAGGCGCAGATCCGATGCAGACTGGCGAGTAGAGACCAGCGGGAACACGAAGAAGCACGGAGAGCGGGTCAGCTGTTGTAGGACGAGTAGAACTGAGAAGTAGCAGCAGCAGGACTCTGCAGGTACACGGAGGTAGCGGATAGCAACCAGCAGGTGCAGCAACGATGAAACACGGGAGAGCAGAGCTGAGCTGGAACTGTTGAGCACGGAGAGTAGCGGATAGGAATCAGCTGTAGCAGTCTCGAGGAAACACGGGAGAGATGAGATGAGCTGAAGACTGAAGCGCACGGAGGCAGCGGATAGGAATCAGCCAAACAGTCACGATGAAACACAGGCGAGTTGAAGTAGATTGAAGACTGTACTGCACGGAGGCAGCGGATAGGATTCAGCTAACAGTCATGATGGCACACAGGTGAGTTGAAGTAGATTGAAGACTGTAGAGCACGGAGGCAGCGGATAGGAATCAGCTAACAGTCACGATGATACATAGCAGAGTTGAAGTGGCTTGAAGACTGTAGTGCACGGAGGCAGCGGATAGGAATCAGCTAACAGTCACGATGATACACAGGAGGGTTGAAGTGGCTTGAAGACTGTAGTGCACGGAGGCAGCGGATAGGAATCATCTAACAGTCACGATGATACACAGGAGGGTTGAAGTGGTTAGGAAACCACAGGAGTAGAAGTGGTCTGGAAACCACAGGGGTAGAAGTGGTTTGGAAACCACAGGAATCAGCAGCGCTGAATACACGAGGAAACACAGGAACACCTTCAGAGGCTCATGGGGAATGAGACTCCAAGATCAGGCGACGTGGTATTGACCACAGGTGCTTAATATAGGGAGTGTTGCCTGATCTGCCAATTAAGTTAAAGGAACAGGTACTGAAGGGTTTGAAAGGGCTGCGCATGCGCAGACCCTCAGGATGGAGGACGACCACGGTTCCTAAATATACGGGAAGAAGCACTCACAGTCCGGTGAGTGACATAGGGTATGCAGGTCGTGATTCTCCAAGACAGTCACCGGTGTAGCGACAGTAGTAGACAGGCGTAGTCAGGCAGTCCAGATCAAAGCAAAACGAGCGGTGCGGTACACAGGGAGGTTTCAGAGAGAAGTCAGGTCAAGCTAAATAGTCAAACCAGCTGGGAAGCGAGGTACCAAAACGAAACACATGAGAATAGTAACAGGCAGCCGAGTCAGAACCGAAGAACACTGGATCAGAAGTTCAGGAAGTGCTGAAGCAGGAGTGAACCAATACTCTGGCACCCAACATGTGTCTGAGTGTGCTCTATATACCATAAGGTGCATCCTGATTGGGTGATGGAGATTTGGCGATCAGACACACTGACCTCTGACAGGTGAGCGGAGATATCGTCCCGTTGCCTAGCAGCATCCGTGCGGGCATCCGTCTCCTGCACCAAGTGACAATGCGAAGACGGCGCCTGACAGTAAGTCAGTGACACTGGTTTTATTTTCAAATTTATTTCTGAAACTTATTTGTGCAACTTATTTTGTATGTCTTGTTATTAATTGTTTTATAATTATTTTTTGGATTAAATACATTTAATCTAGCATATTCTCAGTGATTCTTCGTACATTTACGAGGCTCATGCTACATGTGTCTGTGATTTAAGTGTGAAATATTAATAAGCTGTTTTGGTGAACACAAGGGGGTAAATGTATCAAGGTGCGATTTTGCAAAATCAGCGATTTTCTCGGGAGAGTTGAAACTCACAGATGTATGAAGCTGAGATTTCATGTATAATTGCCAGAGTTGTTCTTCTGTCAAAATCGCTATTTGCAAAATCGCCAGAGATCAAACTCCCAACTGTTTGCCACTGCAGCTATACAAGTCTCAAATGTATGAAGCTGCGAGTAAGCATACTCAGGAGAGTTTGCTTTCAAACACGCCAGATACAACAGGCTGCATTCTAGTAGCATGTTGTATAAACACATCACTGTTACACTGCCTGTCAGTGTAAAAATTGTAAAGAATAGATGAAAGTTAAAAAAAAAAAAAGCATGGGGTCCCCCCTCTATTCATGCTTAACCCTAGTGCTTCCTGACTACTGCTGGTTTCGTGAAAATAGGGGAAAAATTTTGCGTGGGGTCCCCCCGATTTTCACTTAACAAGCACTAGGCAAACCAGCCGGGGTTGGCGGCACTATAGCAGTGGGACACACAGCAGGGGTCCCCCTGCCATAATGACTAACCAACCCCAGGCTGTTCAGCGCTCGGCTGGATTCCCTAGGGAGTGGGGTCCGCCGAAAAAAACGAGTGGGCCCCCTCCCTAGAGACACCCAGCCCAGTGCTGATAGCACTAGGGCTCTTCCTACACCCCTGGGCGGTGGGTGTAGGATAATAACGGTGAAAAAAGGTTTAAAAGAAACAAACAGACGCCATTTTGTTTTGTGGAACTACAAGTCCCAGCCAGCCAGGTTGCCCAAAATATTGTGGCCATGCTGCTTCTTGTATAACTACAAGCACCAGCATACCCACGTATAGCCAGGGCATGTTGGCACTTGGAGAACCACAAGTGCCAACATGCCCTGACATCCATGGATGGCTGGGACCTGTAGTTTCACAAAAAAATGTTTACAAAACCACCACACCCTCTTAAAAACCACTAACATTTAATAAAAATAAAAAACCCACAATAAACACAGCAAGTACCCTCATTTACACTATATATTTTTATTAAAAATAATAAATTCCCTGATACTCACCAATGAAGTCTTCTTTCTTTTGTCAGCAGCTTTCAATCCAAAAATGGCTGTCACAAATGTCACAAATAAATTTGTAGATCCAAAAGTCCAGTTTGCCCCAGTCCCCACGTTATTTATACCTTCCAAATGTCCAGGCTTGACCAAGTCCAAAAACAATTTGTAGATCCAAAAGTCCGGCTTGCCCCAGTCCCCAAGTATTTATACTTCCAAAGTCCTGGCTTGTAATCTCTTCTTTTCTTCGCCCAGGAGGGGCCCAATGTTGATAGTAGTCTTCATTTCTTCGGCCAGGAGGGCCCCATATTTGTACATCAAACAACACTTTGTTCTTGATTGCATAAAAATAAAAAAGACAGGAGCCGCCGCAAACAGCTCCTAGCAAGCTAGTAGCTCCGCTACGCAATGAGCGTTGCTCATGCGCAATGTCTATTTACAGTATTAGGTCTGTCACTCACCGGACCGTGAGTGCCTCTTCCCGGACATTTAGGAACCGTGGTCGTCCTCCATCCTGAGGGTCTGCGCATGCGCAGCCCTTTCCTATACTTCAGTGTATGTCCCTTTAACTCAATTGGCAGATCAGGCAACACTCCCTATATTAAGCACCTGTGGTCAACACCACGTTGCCTGATCTTGGAGTCTCATTCCCCATGAGCCTCTGAAGGTGTTCCTGTGTTTCCTCGTGTATTCAGCGCTGCTGATTCCTGTGGTTTCCAAACCACTTCTACCTCTGTGGTTTCCTAACCACTTCTCCTACTGTGGTTCCCATACCACTTCTACCATCAACTGTATCATCGTGACTGTTTGCTGATTCCTATCCGCTGCCTCCGTGCACTACAGTCTCCCATACCACTTCTACCATCAACTGTATCATCGTGACTGTTTGCTGATTCCTATCCGCTGCCTCCGTGCACTACAGTCTCCTATACCACTTCAACGCTATTATATTCCATAGTGACTGTTTGCTGATTCCTATCCGCTGCCTCCGTGCACTACAGTCTCCTATACCACTTCAACGCTATTATATTCCATAGTGACTGTTTGCTGATTCCTATCCGCTGCCTCCGTGCACTACAGCCTTCTCTCCTTATCCACTCACCTGTTCATCATCAAGTCTGTGAGCTGATTCCTAGCTGCTGCCTTCGTGCGCTACAGCCTCCAGCTGGCAACTCGCCTGTGTTCATCATCAAGTCTGTGAGCTGATTCCTAGCTGCTGCCTCCGTGCACTACAGCCTCCAGCTGGCAACTCGCCTGTGTTTATCATCGTGACTGTGAGCTGATTTCTATCCGCTGCCTCCGTGCACTACAGCCTCCAGCCGGCAACTCGCCTGTGTTCATCATCGTGACCGTGAGCTGATTCCTATCCGCTGCCTCCGTGCACTACAGCCTCCAGCTGGCAACTCGCCTGTGTTCATCATCGTGACGGCTAGCTGATTTCTATCCGCTGCTCCTGTGCACCTCAGCGTCATCTCATCTCTCCCGTGGGTTCGCAGAGTCCTGCTGCCGCTGCCAGTCCTATCGTCCATCTACTGCTGATCCGCTCTCCACGCCTTCCTGGTTCCCCTGGTCGCTACCCTCCTGTCAGCATTGGATTCGTGTCCCTGTTGGTCTACTTACCTGTGCGCTGCACCTACTAGACTCCTGCTTCTTACATCCAGGGACTTCTCATCCTGTCGGCCTCCTGCCGCCCAGGTATCACTGCACTCCTGTCTGACTGCCTTCTGAACCACGGTATGCATACTTCTCATTGACTGTTCTGGTGTATTGCATATCTTGCTGGACTGTGTTGGTTCTCCTCTGGAGTTTGCAATCCGCTGAGTCTTTTGCCATCATTGACTGTGTTACCTTGTGCTGGATTACTTCAGAGACTTTCTACATTTGCAGACCTGTTCAGTCATTTATATATATATTGTGCATATTACTGTGGATCGTGTTTAATGTGCCCGTGTACATCCTGTGTTGCAGTCTCTCCCCGTACACCTCCTCACATATATTTTCAGTGGTACAACTTGCTGAAGGCAGACCACTGATTCCTGTTCCGGTATCACCTGTTCCATTCCTCTCACATAGCAGTGGTACAACTTGCTACCGCAGACCACTGACTTCCCGGATACCTCCACTTGGATTCCATTCCTTCACTCAGACAGCGGTACCACTTGCTATCCGCAGACCGCTGACTCTCATCACCTCCTCGTTTCTGTTGGACATTCCTCCTCACTACAGCAGTGGTACAACTTGCTAACGCAGACCACTGACTACCTCCACTTGCCCTTGTCCATACAGTTCCTCGTGTATTATCACCTCCATATTACCAGTGCTGCTAGTCATAGACTTTCCTGAGCATCTCATCATCTACTATTGCCTGTTCCGTGATCACCCTGCTACCAGAGTACACTATTACCATCTATATTGCTCTGGTAAGCTTACCACCTGGTGATCCCTGGGTAAAGACTCCTAGTGCCCGTGACAGTAAGATCAGGCCATGACAGACCCAGATACGGAACCTACCGCCAAAGAGATGCTGCAGCATCTGGTCAGCCGTGTGGAGCAACAGGATGCCCGCCAACAGCTGTTACTTCAGTGTTATCAGTCATTAACCTCCCAAGGAACATCTGGACAGACTGTGACAGCTACTCCTGAGGCTTCTGTGCTTTCCTCCGTTTCCCCAGTGCCATCCCAGGTGTCTACAGCTTCCACGCTTCACCTGCCTACTCCGTCAAAGTACGATGGAGACCCCAAAACCTGCAGGGGTTTCCTTAACCAATGTTCAGTCCATTTTGAGCTCCAACCTCAAAATTTTTCTACCCATCGTTCCAGAGTGGCCTATCTTATCTCTTTGTTTTCAGGACAAGCCCTGGCTTGGGCCTCCCCTCTGTGGGAGAGAAATGACCCTATATTGCAAGATAGTGCCAAATTAATTTCTACATTTCGAAGTGTGTTCGATGAACCAGGTCGTGTGACCTCCGCTGCTTCCAGCATCCTCCGCCTACGACAAGGACCTCATACAGTAGGTCAGTACGTCATTCAATTTAGGATCTTAGCCTCTGAACTTCAGTGGAACACTGAAGCCCTAGTTGCCGCCTTCTGGCAGGGGCTCTCCGATAAAATTAAAGATGCACTGACTACTCAAGAGCTTCCTTCGTCACTTGAAGATTTGATCTCTCTTTGCCATCGTGTTGATATGAGATTTCGTGAAAGGGAGGCTGAGAGAACAACTTTTGCTAAAGCACCTCTTCGTTCTAACCCTCAATTTCGTCCAGTTTCACCCTCTGTGATTCCCATGGAGATAGGACGTTCCAAATTATCTTCCGAGGAGAGAAAACGAAGAGTAAAGAATAGACTCTGTATCTATTGTGCTGATTCCACTCATATTCTCAGCTCCTGCCCTAAGAGATCGGGAAATGCCAGGCCCTAACTAGTTCTGGAGAGGTGAAGTTAGGGTCCCTGGAGTCCTCTCCATCTTCCATGAAATCTAAAGTCTGCGCTTTTGATGTTACGATTTCCTCTGCTACCAAAACCTTTGAGTCACAGGCATTAATTGATTCCGGAGCAGCAGGAAATTTTATTTCCAAATCCTTAGTAAATCAATGGTCTCTACCAGTGATTACCTTAAAAACACCCATTACTGTGACGGCTATAGATGGATCACGTCTCATCAACGGTCTCATCACTCAGAGTACGTCTCCAGTGACACTTCAGATTGGTGCCCTGCATCATGAAGTAATATCGTTTTTAATCCTTCCTGTTACGACAAGTCCGATTGTCTTAGGCCTTCCATGGCTTCAGTGTCACTCTCCCCAGATTGACTGGCGCACCCCTCAAGTCACGTCTTGGGGGCCTGAATGTCACCATCGTTGCCTTTTCCAAGTTATTCCTCTCAAAGTACAGCAATCTTCCATCTCATCTACCTCACCGGGACTCCCTCCTCAATATGCTTCATTTACTGATGTGTTTGATAAAGCTCAGTCTGAACGTCTTCCTCCTCATCGTTCTTGGGATTGTCCGATCGACCTTCTACCTGGCAAGACTCCCCCCAGGGGCCGGGTCTATCCACTCTCGTTACCTGAGACTCAAGCTACATCTGAGTATATACAGGAGAACCTCCAGCGTGGGTTTATTCGACCTTCCACCTCTCCCGCTGGAGCTGGGTTCTTCTTTGTCAAAAAGAAGGATGGATCATTACGCCCTTGCATAGATTTTCGTGGACTCAACGCCATTACTATCAAGAATCGGTACCCCATTCCGCTGATCACTGAGCTATTCGATCGCATCAAGGGAGCCCGTATTTTCACTAAGTTGGATCTTCGTGGTGCCTACAATTTAATCAGAATCCGTTCCGGTGACGAATGGAAGACAGCGTTTAACACCAGAGACGGGCATTACGAATATCTGGTAATGCCTTTCGGGCTGTGTAATGCCCCCGCTGTTTTTCAAGGCTTCATCAATGAGATCTTTCGGGACTTATTATATGTATGTGTCGTCGTCTACCTGGACGACATATTGATCTTTTCCCAGGACCTGCCTTTTCACCACCAACATGTGGCAGAAGTCCTCTCCAGGCTACGAAAAAATTCATTGTTCTGTAAATTAGAAAAATGTTCATTCGAATTACCCCAGATTCCATTCTTGGGGTATATAGTTTCCGGAGTTGGCCTGAAGATGGATCCAGACAAGGTGAATGCTGTACTACATTGGCCCCAGCCAACTACTCTTCGTGCTATTCAGCGTTTTTTAGGTTTTGCCAATTACTATAGACGCTTCATTCAAGACTTTTCTTCCATTGCATCTCCTATTGTGGCCCTGACTCGAAAAGGGGCTAATCCTAAGCAATGGTCGCCTGAGGCTTCTCAAGCCTTTCAAACACTCAAAGAGTCCTTCTCTTCGGCTCCAATCCTTCGACAGCCTGATGTGACACTCCCCTTCTTTCTAGAAGTAGATGCCTCTAATGTGGGCTTGGGAGCTATTCTCTCCCAACGCTCTGAACAGCAAAAATTCCATCCTTGTGCCTTCTATTCTCGGGGTCTTCTGCCCGCAGAGAAGAATTATACTATCGGGGACAAGGAGTTACTGGCTATCAAAGCTGCATTAGAGGAGTGGAGATACCTATTGGAAGGAGCTCGCCATCCAGTGACGATCTTCACGGATCATAAGAACTTGTCATATCTTCAGTCTGCCCAATGCTTGAACCCTCGCCAAGCAAGATGGTCTCTTTTCTTTTCCCGTTTCGAATTAATAATAACCTTCAAACCAGCTGCCAAGAACAAAAAAGCTGACGCTTTATCTAGAGCTTTTGTGACGTCCTCTGATATAGAAGAGGTTTCCAACCATACCATTCTAGACCCCAAATGTATCTCACTGGCTGCTTCATCTACCAAAACGCTACCATTTGGGAAGACTCTCGTGCCTCCTACTCTAAGGAGGAAAATCCTTTCGTGGTTCCATGCCTCTCGTTTTTCTGGACACGCCGGTGAACACAAGACCTTTGAGATGCTCTCTCGAAGTTACTGGTGGCCTTCAATGAGGAGAGACGTCAAAGAGTTCATTGCTTCCTGTGAATTATGTTCCCAATTCAAATCTTCCCGCAGAACTCCAGCAGGGTTGCCACTACCCATTCCGTCCAAACCGTGGACCCATATTAGTATGGATTTCGTTACTGACTTACCACCTAGTAAGAATCATAACACTATTTGGGTGGTGGTGGACAGATTTTCGAAGATGGCTCATTTCGTCCCTCTGTCTGGTTTGCCTTCCTCGTCTATCCTGGCCGAACATTTCATTAAAGAGATCTTCCGCATCCATGGATGTCCGTCTGAGATTGTGTCAGATAGAGGAGTACAATTCGTTTCCAGATTCTGGCGAGCCCTTTGTAAAACCTTGGGCATACGATTAGCACTCTCATCTTCTTACCATCCGCAATCTAACGGACAGACTGAACGTGTCAATCAAGATCTTGAGACTTTTATAAGGATGTTCTCTTCAGCCAATCAAGACAACTGGGTAGAGTTGCTTCCTTGGGCCGAATTCGCCCATAACAACATGTACCATGAGTCATCATCCAAAACTCCATTTTTTGTGATCTACGGTCACCATCCGTCTTTTCCGGAATTTCCTGCCCTCCCGCCCACCCAAGTTCCAGCGGTGGAGACGGCCTGTCAGACCTTTAAAAATATCTGGTCTCAGGTCAAAACCTGTTTGAAGAAAACATCTATCAAATATAAATCTTTTGCAGATAAGAAGAGGCGGGCTATTCCACCACTAAAAATTGGAGATCGTGTCTGGCTATCTACTAAAAACATTCGTTTGAAGGTCCCATCTATGAAATTCGCCCCTCGTTTTATTGGTCCATATAGGATCATTCAAGTAATCAATCCAGTATGTGTGAAACTTCTTCTTCCTAAGAATCTTCGGATTTCTAATGCCTTCCATGTGTCCTTACTCAAGCCTCTTATTATCAACCGTTTTTCAAAACCTCCCTCAGCTCCGCAGCCAGTTCAAGTTCATCAGGAGGAGGATTTTGAAATTACTGAGGTATTAGACGCAAAAATTTCGCGAGGAGTACTCCGTTTCCTCGTTCATTGGAAGGGCTTTGGTCCTGAGGAGCGCTCTTGGATCAAAGCTGAAGATCTTAATGCTCCTGCCCTTTTGAAGAAGTTTTATTCCAAAAATCCGGACAAGCCCGGTTCCAGGCATTCTGTGCCCACCTTTAAAAGGGGGGGTACTGTCACTCACCGGACCGTGAGTGCCTCTTCCCGGACATTTAGGAACCGTGGTCGTCCTCCATCCTGAGGGTCTGCGCATGCGCAGCCCTTTCCTATACTTCAGTGTATGTCCCTTTAACTCAATTGGCAGATCAGGCAACACTCCCTATATTAAGCACCTGTGGTCAACACCACGTTGCCTGATCTTGGAGTCTCATTCCCCATGAGCCTCTGAAGGTGTTCCTGTGTTTCCTCGTGTATTCAGCGCTGCTGATTCCTGTGGTTTCCAAACCACTTCTACCTCTGTGGTTTCCTAACCACTTCTCCTACTGTGGTTCCCATACCACTTCTACCATCAACTGTATCATCGTGACTGTTTGCTGATTCCTATCCGCTGCCTCCGTGCACTACAGTCTCCCATACCACTTCTACCATCAACTGTATCATCGTGACTGTTTGCTGATTCCTATCCGCTGCCTCCGTGCACTACAGTCTCCTATACCACTTCAACGCTATTATATTCCATAGTGACTGTTTGCTGATTCCTATCCGCTGCCTCCGTGCACTACAGTCTCCTATACCACTTCAACGCTATTATATTCCATAGTGACTGTTTGCTGATTCCTATCCGCTGCCTCCGTGCACTACAGCCTTCTCTCCTTATCCACTCACCTGTTCATCATCAAGTCTGTGAGCTGATTCCTAGCTGCTGCCTCCGTGCACTACAGCCTCCAGCTGGCAACTCGCCTGTGTTCATCATCGAGTCTGTGAGCTGATTCCTAGCTGCTGCCTCCGTGCACTACAGCCTCCAGCTGGCAACTCGCCTGTGTTTATCATCGTGACTGTGAGCTGATTTCTATCCGCTGCCTCCGTGCACTACAGCCTCCAGCCGGCAACTCGCCTGTGTTCATCATCGTGACCGTGAGCTGATTCCTATCCGCTGCCTCCGTGCACTACAGCCTCCAGCTGGCAACTCGCCTGTGTTCATCATCGTGACGGCTAGCTGATTTCTATCCGCTGCTCCTGTGCACCTCAGCGTCATCTCATCTCTCCCGTGGGTTCGCAGAGTCCTGCTGCCGCTGCCAGTCCTATCGTCCATCTACTGCTGATCCGCTCTCCACGCCTTCCTGGTTCCCCTGGTCGCTACCCTCCTGTCAGCATTGGATTCGTGTCCCTGTTGGTCTACTTACCTGTGCGCTGCACCTACTAGACTCCTGCTTCTTACATCCAGGGACTTCTCATCCTGTCGGCCTCCTGCCGCCCAGGTATCACTGCACTCCTGTCTGACTGCCTTCTGAACCACGGTATGCATACTTCTCATTGACTGTTCTGGTGTATTGCATATCTTGCTGGACTGTGTTGGTTCTCCTCTGGAGTTTGCAATCCGCTGAGTCTTTTGCCATCATTGACTGTGTTACCTTGTGCTGGATTACTTCAGAGACTTTCTACATTTGCAGACCTGTTCAGTCATTTATATATATATTGTGCATATTACTGTGGATCGTGTTTAATGTGCCCGTGTACATCCTGTGTTGCAGTCTCTCCCCGTACACCTCCTCACATATATTTTCAGTGGTACAACTTGCTGAAGGCAGACCACTGATTCCTGTTCCGGTATCACCTGTTCCATTCCTCTCACATAGCAGTGGTACAACTTGCTACCGCAGACCACTGACTTCCCGGATACCTCCACTTGGATTCCATTCCTTCACTCAGACAGCGGTACCACTTGCTATCCGCAGACCGCTGACTCTCATCACCTCCTCGTTTCTGTTGGACATTCCTCCTCACTACAGCAGTGGTACAACTTGCTAACGCAGACCACTGACTACCTCCACTTGCCCTTGTCCATACAGTTCCTCGTGTATTATCACCTCCATATTACCAGTGCTGCTAGTCATAGACTTTCCTGAGCATCTCATCATCTACTATTGCCTGTTCCGTGATCACCCTGCTACCAGAGTACACTATTACCATCTATATTGCTCTGGTAAGCTTACCACCTGGTGATCCCTGGGTAAAGACTCCTAGTGCCCGTGACAGTAAGATCAGGCCATGACAGACCCAGATACGGAACCTACCGCCAAAGAGATGCTGCAGCATCTGGTCAGCCGTGTGGAGCAACAGGATGCCCGCCAACAGCTGTTACTTCAGTGTTATCAGTCATTAACCTCCCAAGGAACATCTGGACAGACTGTGACAGCTACTCCTGAGGCTTCTGTGCTTTCCTCCGTTTCCCCAGTGCCATCCCAGGTGTCTACAGCTTCCACGCTTCACCTGCCTACTCCGTCAAAGTACGATGGAGACCCCAAAACCTGCAGGGGTTTCCTTAACCAATGTTCAGTCCATTTTGAGCTCCAACCTCAAAATTTTTCTACCCATCGTTCCAGAGTGGCCTATCTTATCTCTTTGTTTTCAGGACAAGCCCTGGCTTGGGCCTCCCCTCTGTGGGAGAGAAATGACCCTATATTGCAAGATAGTGCCAAATTAATTTCTACATTTCGAAGTGTGTTCGATGAACCAGGTCGTGTGACCTCCGCTGCTTCCAGCATCCTCCGCCTACGACAAGGACCTCATACAGTAGGTCAGTACGTCATTCAATTTAGGATCTTAGCCTCTGAACTTCAGTGGAACACTGAAGCCCTAGTTGCCGCCTTCTGGCAGGGGCTCTCCGATAAAATTAAAGATGCACTGACTACTCAAGAGCTTCCTTCGTCACTTGAAGATTTGATCTCTCTTTGCCATCGTGTTGATATGAGATTTCGTGAAAGGGAGGCTGAGAGAACAACTTTTGCTAAAGCACCTCTTCGTTCTAACCCTCAATTTCGTCCAGTTTCACCCTCTGTGATTCCCATGGAGATAGGACGTTCCAAATTATCTTCCGAGGAGAGAAAACGAAGAGTAAAGAATAGACTCTGTATCTATTGTGCTGATTCCACTCATATTCTCAGCTCCTGCCCTAAGAGATCGGGAAATGCCAGGCCCTAACTAGTTCTGGAGAGGTGAAGTTAGGGTCCCTGGAGTCCTCTCCATCTTCCATGAAATCTAAAGTCTGCGCTTTTGATGTTACGATTTCCTCTGCTACCAAAACCTTTGAGTCACAGGCATTAATTGATTCCGGAGCAGCAGGAAATTTTATTTCCAAATCCTTAGTAAATCAATGGTCTCTACCAGTGATTACCTTAAAAACACCCATTACTGTGACGGCTATAGATGGATCACGTCTCATCAACGGTCTCATCACTCAGAGTACGTCTCCAGTGACACTTCAGATTGGTGCCCTGCATCATGAAGTAATATCGTTTTTAATCCTTCCTGTTACGACAAGTCCGATTGTCTTAGGCCTTCCATGGCTTCAGTGTCACTCTCCCCAGATTGACTGGCGCACCCCTCAAGTCACGTCTTGGGGGCCTGAATGTCACCATCGTTGCCTTTTCCAAGTTATTCCTCTCAAAGTACAGCAATCTTCCATCTCATCTACCTCACCGGGACTCCCTCCTCAATATGCTTCATTTACTGATGTGTTTGATAAAGCTCAGTCTGAACGTCTTCCTCCTCATCGTTCTTGGGATTGTCCGATCGACCTTCTACCTGGCAAGACTCCCCCCAGGGGCCGGGTCTATCCACTCTCGTTACCTGAGACTCAAGCTACATCTGAGTATATACAGGAGAACCTCCAGCGTGGGTTTATTCGACCTTCCACCTCTCCCGCTGGAGCTGGGTTCTTCTTTGTCAAAAAGAAGGATGGATCATTACGCCCTTGCATAGATTTTCGTGGACTCAACGCCATTACTATCAAGAATCGGTACCCCATTCCGCTGATCACTGAGCTATTCGATCGCATCAAGGGAGCCCGTATTTTCACTAAGTTGGATCTTCGTGGTGCCTACAATTTAATCAGAATCCGTTCCGGTGACGAATGGAAGACAGCGTTTAACACCAGAGACGGGCATTACGAATATCTGGTAATGCCTTTCGGGCTGTGTAATGCCCCCGCTGTTTTTCAAGGCTTCATCAATGAGATCTTTCGGGACTTATTATATGTATGTGTCGTCGTCTACCTGGACGACATATTGATCTTTTCCCAGGACCTGCCTTTTCACCACCAACATGTGGCAGAAGTCCTCTCCAGGCTACGAAAAAATTCATTGTTCTGTAAATTAGAAAAATGTTCATTCGAATTACCCCAGATTCCATTCTTGGGGTATATAGTTTCCGGAGTTGGCCTGAAGATGGATCCAGACAAGGTGAATGCTGTACTACATTGGCCCCAGCCAACTACTCTTTGTGCTATTCAGCGTTTTTTAGGTTTTGCCAATTACTATAGACGCTTCATTCAAGACTTTTCTTCCATTGCATCTCCTATTGTGGCCCTGACTCGAAAAGGGGCTAATCCTAAGCAATGGTCGCCTGAGGCTTCTCAAGCCTTTCAAACACTCAAAGAGTCCTTCTCTTCGGCTCCAATCCTTCGACAGCCTGATGTGACACTCCCCTTCTTTCTAGAAGTAGATGCCTCTAATGTGGGCTTGGGAGCTATTCTCTCCCAACGCTCTGAACAGCAAAAATTCCATCCTTGTGCCTTCTATTCTCGGGGTCTTCTGCCCGCAGAGAAGAATTATACTATCGGGGACAAGGAGTTACTGGCTATCAAAGCTGCATTAGAGGAGTGGAGATACCTATTGGAAGGAGCTCGCCATCCAGTGACGATCTTCACGGATCATAAGAACTTGTCATATCTTCAGTCTGCCCAATGCTTGAACCCTCGCCAAGCAAGATGGTCTCTTTTCTTTTCCCGTTTCGAATTAATAATAACCTTCAAACCAGCTGCCAAGAACAAAAAAGCTGACGCTTTATCTAGAGCTTTTGTGACGTCCTCTGATATAGAAGAGGTTTCCAACCATACCATTCTAGACCCCAAATGTATCTCACTGGCTGCTTCATCTACCAAAACGCTACCATTTGGGAAGACTCTCGTGCCTCCTACTCTAAGGAGGAAAATCCTTTCGTGGTTCCATGCCTCTCGTTTTTCTGGACACGCCGGTGAACACAAGACCTTTGAGATGCTCTCTCGAAGTTACTGGTGGCCTTCAATGAGGAGAGACGTCAAAGAGTTCATTGCTTCCTGTGAATTATGTTCCCAATTCAAATCTTCCCGCAGAACTCCAGCAGGGTTGCCACTACCCATTCCGTCCAAACCGTGGACCCATATTAGTATGGATTTCGTTACTGACTTACCACCTAGTAAGAATCATAACACTATTTGGGTGGTGGTGGACAGATTTTCGAAGATGGCTCATTTCGTCCCTCTGTCTGGTTTGCCTTCCTCGTCTATCCTGGCCGAACATTTCATTAAAGAGATCTTCCGCATCCATGGATGTCCGTCTGAGATTGTGTCAGATAGAGGAGTACAATTCGTTTCCAGATTCTGGCGAGCCCTTTGTAAAACCTTGGGCATACGATTAGCACTCTCATCTTCTTACCATCCGCAATCTAACGGACAGACTGAACGTGTCAATCAAGATCTTGAGACTTTTATAAGGATGTTCTCTTCAGCCAATCAAGACAACTGGGTAGAGTTGCTTCCTTGGGCCGAATTCGCCCATAACAACATGTACCATGAGTCATCATCCAAAACTCCATTTTTTGTGATCTACGGTCACCATCCGTCTTTTCCGGAATTTCCTGCCCTCCCGCCCACCCAAGTTCCAGCGGTGGAGACGGCCTGTCAGACCTTTAAAAATATCTGGTCTCAGGTCAAAACCTGTTTGAAGAAAACATCTATCAAATATAAATCTTTTGCAGATAAGAAGAGGCGGGCTATTCCACCACTAAAAATTGGAGATCGTGTCTGGCTATCTACTAAAAACATTCGTTTGAAGGTCCCATCTATGAAATTCGCCCCTCGTTTTATTGGTCCATATAGGATCATTCAAGTAATCAATCCAGTATGTGTGAAACTTCTTCTTCCTAAGAATCTTCGGATTTCTAATGCCTTCCATGTGTCCTTACTCAAGCCTCTTATTATCAACCGTTTTTCAAAACCTCCCTCAGCTCCGCAGCCAGTTCAAGTTCATCAGGAGGAGGATTTTGAAATTACTGAGGTATTAGACGCAAAAATTTCGCGAGGAGTACTCCGTTTCCTCGTTCATTGGAAGGGCTTTGGTCCTGAGGAGCGCTCTTGGATCAAAGCTGAAGATCTTAATGCTCCTGCCCTTTTGAAGAAGTTTTATTCCAAAAATCCGGACAAGCCCGGTTCCAGGCGTTCTGTGCCCACCTTTAAAAGGGGGGGTACTGTCACTCACCGGACCGTGAGTGCCTCTTCCCGGACATTTAGGAACCGTGGTCGTCCTCCATCCTGAGGGTCTGCGCATGCGCAGCCCTTTCCTATACTTCAGTGTATGTCCCTTTAACTCAATTGGCAGATCAGGCAACACTCCCTATATTAAGCACCTGTGGTCAACACCACGTTGCCTGATCTTGGAGTCTCATTCCCCATGAGCCTCTGAAGGTGTTCCTGTGTTTCCTCGTGTATTCAGCGCTGCTGATTCCTGTGGTTTCCAAACCACTTCTACCTCTGTGGTTTCCTAACCACTTCTCCTACTGTGGTTCCCATACCACTTCTACCATCAACTGTATCATCGTGACTGTTTGCTGATTCCTATCCGCTGCCTCCGTGCACTACAGTCTCCCATACCACTTCTACCATCAACTGTATCATCGTGACTGTTTGCTGATTCCTATCCGCTGCCTCCGTGCACTACAGTCTCCTATACCACTTCAACGCTATTATATTCCATAGTGACTGTTTGCTGATTCCTATCCGCTGCCTCCGTGCACTACAGTCTCCTATACCACTTCAACGCTATTATATTCCATAGTGACTGTTTGCTGATTCCTATCCGCTGCCTCCGTGCACTACAGCCTTCTCTCCTTATCCACTCACCTGTTCATCATCAAGTCTGTGAGCTGATTCCTAGCTGCTGCCTCCGTGCACTACAGCCTCCAGCTGGCAACTCGCCTGTGTTCATCATCGAGTCTGTGAGCTGATTCCTAGCTGCTGCCTCCGTGCACTACAGCCTCCAGCTGGCAACTCGCCTGTGTTTATCATCGTGACTGTGAGCTGATTTCTATCCGCTGCCTCCGTGCACTACAGCCTCCAGCCGGCAACTCGCCTGTGTTCATCATCGTGACCGTGAGCTGATTCCTATCCGCTGCCTCCGTGCACTACAGCCTCCAGCTGGCAACTCGCCTGTGTTCATCATCGTGACGGCTAGCTGATTTCTATCCGCTGCTCCTGTGCACCTCAGCGTCATCTCATCTCTCCCGTGGGTTCGCAGAGTCCTGCTGCCGCTGCCAGTCCTATCGTCCATCTACTGCTGATCCGCTCTCCACGCCTTCCTGGTTCCCCTGGTCGCTACCCTCCTGTCAGCATTGGATTCGTGTCCCTGTTGGTCTACTTACCTGTGCGCTGCACCTACTAGACTCCTGCTTCTTACATCCAGGGACTTCTCATCCTGTCGGCCTCCTGCCGCCCAGGTATCACTGCACTCCTGTCTGACTGCCTTCTGAACCACGGTATGCATACTTCTCATTGACTGTTCTGGTGTATTGCATATCTTGCTGGACTGTGTTGGTTCTCCTCTGGAGTTTGCAATCCGCTGAGTCTTTTGCCATCATTGACTGTGTTACCTTGTGCTGGATTACTTCAGAGACTTTCTACATTTGCAGACCTGTTCAGTCATTTATATATATATTGTGCATATTACTGTGGATCGTGTTTAATGTGCCCGTGTACATCCTGTGTTGCAGTCTCTCCCCGTACACCTCCTCACATATATTTTCAGTGGTACAACTTGCTGAAGGCAGACCACTGATTCCTGTTCCAGTATCACCTGTTCCATTCCTCTCACATAGCAGTGGTACAACTTGCTACCGCAGACCACTGACTTCCCGGATACCTCCACTTGGATTCCATTCCTTCACTCAGACAGCGGTACCACTTGCTATCCGCAGACCGCTGACTCTCATCACCTCCTCGTTTCTGTTGGACATTCCTCCTCACTACAGCAGTGGTACAACTTGCTAACGCAGACCACTGACTACCTCCACTTGCCCTTGTCCATACAGTTCCTCGTGTATTATCACCTCCATATTACCAGTGCTGCTAGTCATAGACTTTCCTGAGCATCTCATCATCTACTATTGCCTGTTCCGTGATCACCCTGCTACCAGAGTACACTATTACCATCTATATTGCTCTGGTAAGCTTACCACCTGGTGATCCCTGGGTAAAGACTCCTAGTGCCTGTGACAAGGTCATTTTCCAGCTAGTGGGGAAATCACCTAATACTGTAAATAGACATTGCGCATGAGCAACGCTCATTGCGTAGTGGAGCTCCTAGCTTGCTAGGAGCTGTTTGCGGCGGCTCCTGTCTTTTAACACGCTGGCAAAATCGGACCTTGATACATTTACCCCAAGGAATCCAGAGTAAATCCTTTGTGGTGGCAGAAAATGTATATTTATTGGTACGTGACCAAGGTAACTCCAGTCACAGCCAACTGTTTCACATTGCTGTATCTGAGACAGGCTGGGTGTTCGTGACAAAGTAAAGGTGGGGGGGGACAGACACTATTTGCGCAGTATGTCTTATATGCTCGCTCATTTTTTTCGGCAGACCCCACTCCCTAGGGAATCCAGCCCAGCACTGAACAGCCTGGGGTTGGTTTGTCATTATGGCAGAGGGACCCCTGCCGCGTGTCCCCTGCTATAGTGCCACCCACCCCGGGCTGCCTTGCCTTGTGCTGGTTATATGAAAATTGCGGGGACCCCAATCAAATTTTTTCCCCAATTTCCAGTAACCAGTAGTAGACTGGCAGCACTAGGGTTAATCGTGGCGGGGGGACCACACACTTTTTTTTTTCATTTGAACTTTTATCTATTTTTAAACATTTAACAGCTACTGGACCTCTCTATAAACAGAGGCAGTGTAACAGTGATGTGTTTACTAATCATGCTGCTAGCAAGCAGTGTGTTGTATTTGGCGATTTTTAAAGCAAACTCAGGAGAGTTTGCTTAATCACAGCTTCATACATTTGAGACTTGTATAGCTAGAGTGGCAAACAGTCAGGACTTTGATCTCTATCGAATTTGGAAATAGCGATTTTGACAAAAACACATTTCTGGCGATTTTACATGAAATCAATACATCAGCGACTTTTAACTCTTCCGAGAAAATCGCTGGATTTGCAAAATTGCACCTTGATAAATTTACCCCATGGTGTGGAAGACATTGCCAGTAGACTCAGTGTGGTGAAGCGAGGTATTAATATCACCTGAACCAGTCTGCGCCTCGTTTCTCACAAACTGTGGACTATAAAAACATACTTTTTCTATCCCTCTGGTCCCCATATTTGTCAAACATATTCAAACTTGTATATATTCTATTTTTAAGTAGTTAAAACGTCTACCAGCATGGTTTTCTTATCTTGCAGACTAGTCCATTGTTTTAGCCAAGGCAAAAGAATTATTGTCCACCAGGCCTGTATGAATGTACATCACAGCATGGGGGTCTCTTGTCTTTTTTTAGCTGTGTGTCTGTGTGTGCTAGCATAGGGGAAAGGACAACAGATAGATGACTACATTATATAATTAAATGTATTGTCTCTGGATTGTAACCTTACTTGTTTAAATAACTTCTGCTGTATAGCTACAGAGCAATACCTGTCCCTAATTGTATCAAGAGAAAATGATCTGCTATCAGTCTAAAGGTAAACACAGAAAAGGACCAATCAGGCAGGTCCTGAAACTCCTGAGGTGGTCATTTCTGCCTTTAAATACCAACTCCAGAGAACAGCAAATTGTCATTCACTGTCCAGTGATAGCTGAAGTCAGGCTGGCGTTGAGGCCCTGGTCTAGTTTCCTGATTGATACCCG